>NW_010555688.1:104734-111573 GCF_000687285.1 Phaethon lepturus
GGAGCAGAAAGCTCAGCTGTGTGGATCTAGCTATGAACATAATTAGAAGGCAGCGAAAGGCTGTAGGTATAAGCACCCCTTAAAGAGGGGAATATGGTTCCTAGCTAAGCAGGAGACGGGAAGGAGGAGTATCTGCCTTTCATGCAAGCAAAATCCTGTCTCTAGTAATAGGCAGGAGCTCCTGACTTACATCTCCAGCTGTACTCTCATCTGAGCAGAGGCTGTGAGACCCTGCTACTTGCAAAGCAGCGTTTTGCTTCCCCATGTAGCAGACACTCACAACTTCTGCTGACCTCAGAACTCAGCAGGAGCTGAGATGAAGCAGCTCCAGCCCTTCACAGTGATGAGATGCCACCAAGCAGCTGATCTCACAGATGCAAGTGACTGCAGGTGAGCCAGAGCCTTCTCTGTGCAGATTGCCTGGAGGATCTTCACAGGAACATTGGCAAGGAAGAGGAGATTGCAAAGTGGTGTGCTCCTGCTGGGGGTTAAGCATCTGCCTTCCCCCTTCTCAGCACAAACTGAGAGAGTAAAAAAATCCAGTACAGACACTGTGTTAATCTTTCTCTTCACCCCCCAGTTTAATGTATGCAGAGAAACACAGGACTGAGCTTAGAAAGAGTAACAAAAGGGATGTGCATGTGTTGGTTTAATCCATGGAAGTCCATTCAAGCCATGGAATAGCTTGGACTGATGCTGTGATTTAACAAGCTTGGTTCCAGATCTGGCTGTATGTTGCAATAGTGAAGAGAAGCTGGGCTGTGGCTGGCAGCTGGCAGTGAAGATGATAATGCGGGGCTCTGAGGACCGTTTGCAGTAGCAGATAACTTGGTGGCTGAAACGATGCAAGTTGACAGTGATCAGCCACAAATCCACCCCATGGCTCTTCTGTGCCCTCAGCACTCCCCTGCAGCCTTGGGCAATATGGACCAGATGCGTGGTGGCAGGAGAGGCACTGGCATAGGGTGGGCTCACAGCAAAATCAGGCAGCAAATGAGCCAAGCAGGAACTGAGAGGGAAAGGAGGTGTGAGGAGAAGTTGAGGGCTGTATGGAGAGGATGGGGTTGGTAGGGAGTTCTCCCTGTGTCTTGGGCTCAGCCTTACCTTTGCAAGATAGTTAATGGCCTGGAGGTGAGCAGGAGGAAAGCCCCTCCACGTGGAAGTTATGCAGTATGTAGCATCTGATATAAGCTCCTGATATTTCTGAGATTCAACTGCCATTCAAAGCTGCACAAACTAGCATAGCTGTTACTACGTTTGTACTCTGTGCTTAAGATGACCTTGAGCTAAATTTTGGAATCTTGAACATTCATGTCTACCTAGATGTAGGGTGTTCCTCTGTCTTCTAGTTGTGATTGTTCTTAACAGACCCATTGCACCACTTTTACTTGAATCAATACTCACTTCACCTGCTGTATATATCACAGACGACAGATGTTGATGAATTTCTTCCTTCACTTCTTCCACGGTTCTCTCTCCTAAAGTAAGGGTTCTCTTGTCTCACACTACCTGCACTGTACCTGTTCCCCCTCTACCTTTTTTTTTTTCTACCCCATGCCCAGTTTTCAAGGAACCCATAAAGAAGCACCATTAAGATCGAATCAGACAATCTGAACTACCCTGATCTTGGATTTACTTCAAACTTGGGGCCATACTGGGGGCAGGGGGGAAAGATCAGATGTGGTTACCTTCAGGAAACACAAAAAGAGTTCTGGGAAAAGACAAGCTCAGGTAATGTTCCTCTTTACTGATTGATTCATCCACATGCCCTAAAGAGTGGCATGTGGCCAAATGGAGTTGGTGAGAGGCAGAGACAGATGGCAACATGTGATCTGGAAGGAACACAGGGTTTTACACCCAGTCAGAGTTGCAAACCAGAGCCCTGAATACTCACGATTCTTTTGGTGTAGTTGACATTGTCTGATTCATTATCCGAATATCAAGATTTAGGCTGGCCTCTATTCCAAGGATTAATTTTGGTTTCCTTTTTATTTTGAATCTGTCTTTCTTCCATAAAATGCTATTCCTTCTGACCTCCGAATGAGTGAGTAGGTCCATTCATAGTGCACAAACAGCCCAGAGGAGCCGAGTGGTGGAGGACAGATCTTTGCAGGTGGCAGCCCAGGGCAGAGGACAGCCACATTATGCTGCACTGAGCACTTTAAAGTGTCTCTCAGACAAAACTCAGATCTCGTCCTTTTCCTTTCACAGATCCTCCCCTGGCTCCTTCTAGGCCTACAGCCTGGGCTGCAAAAGCCGACGTACCAATGTAGATGTGTTTGCTGGAGTAATTGTTATCGAGCAATGGTTTCTCGAGCGACACAATACGTCCCCATTCCTGGAAGAGTGATGGGCACACCGCTTGCTGCAGCTGGGCTCTTCCTTCCCCTGAGCTATGTCAGCACCGAACTCAGGTGAGAGGTGCAGGAGGCTTAACAGACCCTTCCCCTGCGAGCACCCGAGCTCGGCAAGGGTGACTTGGCAGGCTGGAGCCGGGGCTCCGCGCTGGCGGAAGGGTGAGCGGTGAGGCAGGATAGCTGCCAGCTTTGTTCACAGTTCACTCGCGGTGCTTGCCGTCCTCTGATTCAGAGGGCTTGGGAGTTCAAGGGAGAAAAAAAAAATAAACAAAGGAGTGAGAAAGGGCTAGAGAAAGAGAGCAAAATATTTGTAAAGCTCTGCAACGTCAACCCGTGAGCAATGAATCTGTAGGGCACAATCCAGTTTAAACTGGCTTTGGAAAACTAAGGATAGCTCACTTACGCTTAATAATTAAAGGAATGATATGCTTTCTCACTTGCTGCACTAAAGATGAGTGAGTTTTTCTCTCTGTACTGCTAACAGTGCCAGTGACATGTTCATAATGCTGTAACACATTTCTTGCACATACAGCAGGGAAGAGGGCTTGTGGCAATGGGCCAGAATCACTTAGATCATTTTACCAGGGGCACACCAGAGACCAGGGGACCCCATCAAGGAGCCGCTTTTTCCAGTCCGTAGCACCCCATGTTGTGACATTCCTCTCACTGTTGTCCCCCCGCATTACTTCTGACAACACAAAAAGTGATTGTTGTCTTTAGGTATAAAAATCAGTTTAACTCAAGCCAGGGTCAAACTGCTGTCGGTCTATTCAGATATATGTTTCAACTTAGTTTTGTCACCCTGTGAGATGGAAAATTGCAGCTCTGGGTGAGGTCAAATCAGGGTTATAAACTTTCTTTGTGGGCAATTGAGTATGAAAAAATCTGATTTGTTCAGATACAGGTAATGTTGTGGGTGGTTTTTTTTTCTCCTCTTTAAAGTACAATCCTGCTTCTCTGTCTTGGTTTTAAATAATTCAGTTTTGTGAAGCAGGAGGGCTTGAGAAATTTCAGAAATAATGCATGCAAAAGGCTGGCTTTTATACTCCTGATATGTCTATGGGATTCTGCAGCATCCTGGCGTGATGTGTGGGTGTATGTGTACATGTGCTTTTTTTGCACTCACATGCATACTCACACACCCGCTCTCTCTGTATGAATTGATTATGTTACCCAAATACCTCCTAGGGATCTCTCTCTCTCTTTCTGTGGCTCTGGTACAATTTGTTCTTGAAATTACGCTAGGAATTGTACAGTCCTATGTTAAACACCCCCACACTGATACAGATTGAAAGCTGATAGGCATTAAAATGAAGTGGTGTTTAAGTAATTGCTTTTCTGCTCTCAGAATTTTTTCTCCTGATAATTCATTTCTCAGGAGTGATGTAGGTCCTGTCTTGGGCCAGGAGGAAGAACTACATGACTCCATGTGAGGTCCCTTAAAGCCTGTGAATCTGTAATTTTAAACACAGAAAAAACTGAGGTGTCCCAACAGAAGCCAGGTTATCAGTTGGTTCCATGCCCCTGTGACACAAGCCAGCCTCAGCCCACAGCTCAGGTTCCACAGCTGGTTATCATAGCAGTTAACACAGAGGTTGCAACATCTCATCCCAGAGGAACCGAAGAGGAACAGCATGGCCCCAAATGAAGAGACTGCTGGACAGGAGGGGATGCAGAAACCAAGGAAACAAAGTGGAGAAGTTCCTCAAAAGATAACGGATTTTCTTGTCAGCATGAGGACAGGTATAAAGACAAGCTTGTCCAGAGTGTGAACTTGCAGACTCTCAGTTCCCTAGGTCAGTCACCATTTCAAGTATTGCTTCCTCATCTCCTGGGACAGGACACCTGCTGACTGACTGAACCTTACAATAATATATTGCCCACCTTCATATATTAACTTCTTACCTAGTGTATTATTTCTGTTTTGTGGAATTAGTGTCTTTCCAAAACCATCAGAGTCTCTTCTCCAGCTCAAAACACTATTGCATTTAGCCTTTGTTCTCTTGAAAGCATGGAAAGTGTGTTGTATTCAGCAGTGATAAACTGTGCATGTTGAAAACAACCCAAATGGTAAAGGTGGCAGCACCTCCCAAGGGAGGTACTGAGTGCACCCAGGCACAAACTCTGTTTTTGTGCCTTAACACTACTGTCAGAACACTGCTGATGCATCCAGCATGGAATAAATATTAGCCATTGGGCATTTCTCACAGACTGTCTCCTCTTGAACATAGTGGAAATCACACCATATTTATCTGATTTGTGCATAAATGGAGTGCAGGGTATGTGGGGAGAATCTCACAGGTTGTCTTCTGTCCTCCAAGTTTCTGGAATACGCATTTAGTTGATGACCTTACCTAACGAAGACATTCCAGTTTTCCCACTTCTTAGATTTCTGGCATTTTGTATTATTATTTTTGTTCTCATAGTACTTTACTTAAATGGCACCTACTCTGTTTTCTGTCCTCCTGCCTGCCTTGTTATATCCCCTGCTGTGTCCTATGTGAGGATACATCATTTCGATGGCTTTGCCCTTAACGAAGCATTGGCCAAAGCTGTTTGTGCCTCTGCACTTGTTTGCTTTCCTCTGCTCTCCAGTTTAAGAGCCTGCTCACAACCTTGCTGATTTTAAGTGCCCATAAGACTGTTGTACGATGAGTCAGAGATGTCCGTCCCTCTGGCATGGGCCCTCTCCTTTCCAGAAGTGTCCTCAGTTCCTGGTGAATCTGCTCTTTCAACCAGGTCCTCAGCCAGGTATTAAACCTTGGCTTTTCTGCCTCACTTTCCAGTCCTGCATGGGGTTACTGGGAGTGTTTTCAGAGAATATTCATTGTCGGCACTTTCCTCCCCTAGAGGCTAAATTTTGCTTCCAGAATCTCTTTCCTGCCCTTCTGTATACAATTTGTGCCAAAATGGACTAGGCTTTTCCCCAATACCTCCTGAAAGCCAACTCAGACGCCTGTGAGGTCTGCCGCCTTAGTCTTGGCAGTCGAGTCATCATGTAATCCTCTCTAGGGTCACACCCCACCTGCCTGTTTGTTGATGGTAGGAATCAGCTTCAAGCCTGAATTAGTTTTACAGAGGTGCCTAACTACTGGCATGAGACTGATGTCTGAGTATGCAAAGAGGCCAGGTTTCAGATGTGTGCTTTTGTTTGACATTCCCCATTGTGCTGGCTCCTGTGTCTCCCCATGAAGTCTTTGCCAACAGTGCACAGATAACATGGGCCCTTGCTTAGTATTGTGCATTTTAGTCTTAAGGCTGGACAGCCCAATGGCTAAGTCCCTTTCTTGAATGCTGGCTTGACTGATTTGGAACCAGAATCAAGATTTGGAAAGACTTCCTTACTGCTTTTGGCAGAAAGCTTAGAGTTTAACAGGCCATCCACTGTATATTCTGTCTTCTAGAACTCTGGCAGCACTCCTGGAGCAGTAGCTCTTACTAAGTTGCTCTACAAGTAAAACCTCCAGCAGATGGGCAGTAGGATCTCATGGGCAGACTCCACCTCGCATGCTTTTGGGAGGTGTCATGATTTTACATCATCAGCTCTGCGTGGTTAATGCCTGACATCTCCTGTGTAGCATGATTTGCAGCTGAGCTGTGAACTGCACATGTGGATGTATCCAAGGCAGCTCATGCATGCTGGTAGTCATTGGTTCGCTACGTGATTCAGTTGTCCAGCATGTGTGCTGTAGGCTGGGTGTAGTACATGTCTGTTTTAGAATTTCTGACAATATCCCGTAGGGATGTATAGGCTGTTAGTGTTTATAATGAGCTGATCTGTAGTCAGCCATATCTAAGTCAGAAGATCCTCTTAATCTACACTCCAATGTGGAATTTATGGTATTCTTTAGTTTGTAGTCACTTCAAGGCCTGCAAGATCCTCTATTTTCTGTGACAGATCTATGTCAGTGTGCAATTGCAGACTTTTACATTTTTTTTTTCCTTCTTTAGCTGTATTCTGTTCCCTTCCTCCAAGCAGCAGACTATGTACGAAGTACCTAGTACAGTCCTACCAGCTATGAGGACTCATTTGAATTCAGCACACCCCATTGTCCTGCTGAGTGTTCTATCAATGTGCCAAGTTTGCTGTATTAACCCAGGAGCAAGGGAAACTGCAAGTCACTCAATCCTTGAGCTACAACAGGTTTATTTTATTTAATGAAGTTTGAGTCATTTTATGGCAGAACCGGGCTGCAATTCCAGCTGAGCCTTTTTGAGCCTGCATATTCCTCTCTACTGCACACCTCTGCGGTGTGCAGCCGAAAATGTAAATTAATGAAGACAAAGAGGAGATATGATCCTGACACAGTTATTCTTCTCTTGTTGGGGCACTGATGCTCAGGCAATACTGGGAGAAGCTGCAGTATTATCACTTCACTCATCACAGCAATGTTAGTCTTTTTCTTGGGGAGATATGTCACGAGTAGCTGTTGACCACATTAACATTTTCTAGAACTTGCATCTCTCAACAAAAAGCACTCT
>NW_010555688.1:111604-114820 GCF_000687285.1 Phaethon lepturus
GCAATATTGTAAATTATCTCATGAGAGTTTTTTTCTGCTAGACATCTAAAATATCAAAGGTATTTTGCTGGAAAAATGTCAAGAAACAATGGGTCAAAATTGGAGAGGTGCACAACTGGGATATGCCTGTGACGACTACGGCCCAAGCGCATTTCTTTTTTAACTTTGCCATCCTTCTCTGTCTCATGTAATCATAAATAAGTTAAGTGCTTTGCAATCTGTGGAATGCGTTTTTTCATATGACCACCATCTGGGCTGCTATTTCTCTGGCCTTTTGTACCTCTTTGTTGTTTGGGTTACTGATAG
Organism: Phaethon lepturus; assembly: GCF_000687285.1. Classification (NCBI taxonomy): domain Eukaryota; kingdom Metazoa; phylum Chordata; class Aves; order Phaethontiformes; family Phaethontidae; genus Phaethon; species Phaethon lepturus. The sequence goes on from NW_010555688.1 coordinate 111,911, forward strand.
TTGTCTGTCTGGTGGTGTTTGATTTTAGCTTTCTCCCTTGACTCCTCTACAAGTTACACCTAGAAACTTTTCCTGATTTTATCTTGGATGTTTACACTTCTCTTTGCCCTAACAAACGTATCTGAATTCTACAGTTTATTGCTGTCAATACACTGTGTTTCGCCTTTAGCAAGTGAGTGTTTGTCTAAAGGAGGAGATATCAGTCAGGAATGACTCTGGATTATCACTCCGTGGAAGTTCACATTTAGAACCCATTGCCCTTTGGAAACAGATGCAGATTATTTGCACTGTTATTCTAGAATCTGCATCTTGTCAGGGAGTCTTCAGGCATCCTTTAATTTTTCTTTCTCCTATTTGAACTTGGTGTGCTGTGTCGAAGAAGCCTTAATTTCAGCCTTCATCAAACCTGCTTTCTCTTTCAGCTGAGATTTCTTCCTGGTACAAGGGTACCCGAGGTATGCTGGAGACAAGTCTGTCAGACTGGTTGTGTGTTGAATGCTCACTGAGGTCGATGGAAACCACTCCAATGATTCCAAGAACTATTGGGCCAGTCCCTTAGAACACTGAACCAAACAAAATCCAGAGGTATTCCAGGCTGCCACTTCCTTCACTCCTCTTTTATTGTATTCCCCGTCCCTGTATGTTACCAGAATATCTTTTCCCCTAAGCAGTGGGTTCCTTGTCTGGCTTTTATGATTCTGAGGTGAGAACAGGTAATTTTGAACACAGAGTCACTCTCTCATGCCTAACCTTAAAACATTTCTTCCCCCCAGCTGAGGACAGTGAGTTCTGAAGCTTCTTGCAGGCCTTGGTTCGGTGTGTGTCAGTGTGATGTGCTGCTCCACTTGGCTTGCTCTGCTCCTGGGTAATGTGATAAGTGATAATCATGGCCTGCAAGGAATGCCAACACTGTCGTTCACGCCATTCCAGTTCATGTCTTTATTTCGTCTGGAAAAGCCACTGTGTCAGCTACTAGTGGACTTTCTAGCTCTCCCTGCTCAAAACAGGCACTTGTCTCTTCAACTCTCTTGCGTGGGTGAAGGACATTGTATTAGGTTTTTATTAAATGTTTTTTTTTTTATTTTATTAAATCTTAGGCAATGTTCTCTTCATTCCATGGTCTGGGGGAAGAGGTGTGTATCCCAGGCTGTTGTTGGTCTGTGGAGGGTGGAAGCCTGCCCATGAATTAAAATAGAATGTCAGAACTCAGTGCTCTCAGTTGTGCTTATAGATGAGGGCAAAAGAGAAAGAGAAAAGGAAGTAACTAAAAGCAGAAAGGAACCAGAAATGCCAAAGAAGCATCTGTAAACCCTGACTTCATTCCAGCAGTGAAAATCTCCTTCTCTCAGTCTCCCACCCATGTCAAAATACTTGCATTAATTTTTGTTACAAGGAAAACTGAAGTTGTAAGATTACATGATCACAGTAACAGCCAGTTTGGCAACATCCTGACCACTCCTCTCCAGTTCCTTCCTCTTCTCTGAGCTTTTTGTACCTCTGTACTCACTCTCTTATACTAATTCTTCCCATTCCCATTTGCCATTTGCCTTTCATCTACTATGTGTGCTCCTGTAGCCCCTCTCGTCTCTAGCAACTTTTCTTGTCCTTTTATTTTAATTCTTACAAAGGAGAGAGATCCACCAGCACTGAAATGTGCCAGGCAGGCTAGTAGCAGTTCAGCTAATGCAGCTCTGCCACGGCACCTGATAACTTGCTGAACTTTTGCTAGTCCAGGCTGTTGCTTTTAGGGAATGCATGTGAACATCATGAGACTGGAGAGGTGAAGTCTTACTACACATCACTAAAAGGTAGTAGTACATGGAAGTCTTGTGCTAGACTTGCACTCCTGGAGTATGCAGGGCTTCTAGGTCTTCAGGTGCCTGAACTGACAGTGGTCTGAAGTGGACTTTAAAAACCATTTTCTGGTCAACTCAGTAAGACCCGATTGAACTTTGCTTATGTTATGTCATGCTATGTTACACTTAGGATCCTATTGAAAAGATCTGGAGGGTTTGTCTGTAATGTAGTTTTGACCCTTCTCCATGGATGTCCGATATGCACGGTTACTGGGGGCAGTGACGGATAAGCAGGAAGACTCAAAACTATTTCTTTCTCTTCTAAGCTGAACTGGAGCCCCCAGCCCAAAGGAAGCTGTGGGAAAAAGAAAATCTTCTGCTGCAGGAATGATTCTCAGAAGATGCCTGACAAATGATGTTCACTTCCAGCATTTGTCACTGTGCAGTGATGCAATGACCTTCACGGCTTGAGTAGGGTTGCTTTGATTTGAGTATGCAGAAAACACAGGAAGCACCAAGGTTCCTTCATCAGGCTTTTGGGTATTTCTCTCTTGCTACGGTACAAACTGCAGCACAGCTAGAAAAGCCTCTAGGGGCGATCTCATCATCTGGCTTAAATAAACAGTACTTCAGTAAAATCAGTTGGAAGATACCAGTTTAGCCCAGTTGGGAAGCTGGTCGTAGCCCTTGGACTCTGTGCATAATCTCAGAGCCTCTCTGAGTTTCTCTTCAAACTACTTGCAGGAACACAAAATGCAAATATGCTCAAGAGACATGCTGCACTAGAGCAGGAGAGAGGGTGGCTCACCACTTCTGGAGGTTTGATAGTGTTCCCTGGGCGCCTGTCAAAGAGTTAAGTAAACAATGGACGAAAGCCCTGGCTGCGGCATGAGCAGGTGCCTGTGGTGCAGCCCGGTGCTGCAGTGCAGCCCGGTGCTGCAGTGAGGCCTGGTCCCTGCGGCGAGGGCTGGTGCTGCAGTGAGGCCTAGTCCCTGCGGCGACGGCCGGTGCAGAGGCAAGAGCCGGGGCTGCGGTGAGGCCTGCTCTGTGCGGCGAGGGCCGGTGCTGCGGTAAGGCCTGGTCCCTGCGGTGAGGCCTGGTCCGGGCGGCGAAG
>NW_010555689.1:0-4315 GCF_000687285.1 Phaethon lepturus
TTTTCCAAACTTAATGATTCTATGATTCTATAACTCCTCCTGTTTATTGCCCTTGCTGCATGGTTGGTGTAGTGACACTTCATCTGGTTTGTCGGCTGTGTCACCCTCTTAGAGGAGCCTCCTTTATTTCCTCTGAGGTGTTTCTCTGGTGCAGGAGGCTGAGGAGCCTCGCTAGCACTCTGTCCCTCTAACCTTGGTGTGTCATCCCACAGCTTGTCGTGGTGAGCCTCATATTATCCCTTTCCCCCTTCGAGTCTAATTTAAAGCCCTGTTAATAAGCCCTGTATATTATAATGAGGGGTTCCTCTGAGTGTCACCCAATGAAATTTTCAACACCCCTTGTAACTGAGACATGAATATTGGTGTCAAATTCCCCCAAGAAAGCTAGGGGGGGAAATTATCTGAACAAAATCCTCCATGGCATACAATAGTGTCTTTAAAACAACCATGTGTCATGAAGTTCGAACAAGATGTTGACGATGCTCAAACCAATGAGACATTTTACAATGGGTGCCAAGAATCATGATTTGCCCTTCGTAAAGCCATATTGGCTGTCACGAATCACCTCTCTGTTTTCCATGTGCCTTAGCACAGTTTACAGGAGGATCTGCTCCATGATCTTGCCAGGCACAGAGGTAAGACTGACTGGCCTGTAGTTCCCTGGGTCTTCCTTTTTTTCCTTTTTAAACATGGCGGTTATGTTTCTCCCTTTCCAGTCACTGGGAACTTCACCAGTCTGCCACGACTTTTCAAATATGACGGATAGTGGCTTAGCAACTTCATCTGCCAGTTCCCTCAGGACCCGCGGATGCATCTCATCAGGTCCCATGGACTTGTGCACGTTCAGGTTCCTCAGGTTCTCTTATGGGAGAGAGGAAATAATGCAGTGTGTTACTACAAAGCAACTTAAACTATGCATTTCAGTATGGACATGTACAAGCATTCAGGAGAGTGATGAATGATCTGTGGAGATGTGTTGGCCAAGTTCAGCCTTTCATTTGGATATTGGATAATATATCAGGTGCAATATAAATGTTGTCCCCTTGGAAAAAGGAGTGATATAACTGTCAAGAGAAAAGAGATTGTCTTTGTTTTATGGAGGAGGCAAGGGGAGATAAGTAATCCTCTCTAAACAAACCATAACAATTCTACAGCAGGTGAAAGATGATGAGCAGAGCTGGTTAAACGAGATCTTCTTTAGTGGCATAATATTATTGAAATAACAGAGTTATACATTATTTATTAAGAGAAGCAGAATTCTGCACCCCGCAGATCTCTGGGGAGTTGTTGGTAATAAGTACAATATTCTCTCCATACCAATGTTCTGCTTTATTATTAATGGACAATCTCATGAATTAATCATATCTATAAGTGCAGGCAGCACAACTGGCATTAGGAAGTTACTTCATTATTCACAGAATCAGAGAACTGTGTGGCTGGAAGAAGCCTGGGAGATCATTTGCTCTCCCTGTCTGCCAGTGCCATCTCAACATTTTCAAAGGGTCAAGCTTCTGACCCCTCTCCACCAATCCTCTACCTTGATTAAATGGCTATAAAAACTAAAACATCAGAAAATGAGGGCAGGTTTTCAAGAAGCACAAGTAGCAAACCAAAAGCTTGTTATCCTTATAATAAACTATGTCCAGGGCATATTGAGCCGTCATCTCTTGTAGGTGCTTCTTAGTGAGTGAAATTAATTGCATACTACAGGCTTAACTGCCATGTGGAGGTTGACTGAAAGCTAAGGAAATGCATAAGGTGCTCTATACAACAATAGGGTTAGAGGAGAAAACATGTTAAAGAGAGGTTTTTGGAGCAACCTAACGGTAGGCTTTGCATATGGCAAAATGTTTGCACCTACCGACTGGCACATCCCCAGCTGGCTGGCTTGCATGTGGGATTTTCTTGTGTTGGGATCACCCTGCAAGGGCTTGACCTTAAGGAGAAGGAGCTGTGGCATTGAGAAGCTGGTAAACAGCTGGATGCCTGCAGGGCTCGGCCTTGAGGAGAAGGAGCTGTGGTAAACAACTAAGAGGAAGCAAAGGAGGGCATGGACACCTGCAGGCAGTGAATCCTGACTGTGTGAGAAGCGCGTGGACTGTGTGTGGTAACCAACCAGGACGTATTTTGTGGCGCGTGAAAGAGCTGTAACTGCATAAAAAACAGACGCTTGTAGCAATAAAGGTCTTTGGCCTGAATCCCCGCCAGAGTCCGTGCCCTATTACTCCACATTCTTGTACTAAAGGCAAATTTTGCACATCCACAACTAGCAAGCCAATTGAAAACACTGTTTTGCCGTTCCCCTGGTCTCTGCAAGATCTTTGATCTACAGCAGCATCTGAGAGGAAACGTCTGCTGAGCAGACGGGTCTTTGAGAGCAGACTGTGCATTAACATACTGTGTAGGAGGCCCCCATGGTGTGGGGAGGCTCGGGCTCCAACCCATGAGGATTTCAGCAGTTACACATGATAACTGTGAAAAGCATCCACTCCTGTCCACTCCTCTGTCCTGAAGTTGCCTTTCCAAGGGGAGCGTCTACCATGTCTGCTGTAAGGGTGCTCACTTTTTATGCAGACACAGAGCCAGTTGCAGTTTACCTTGCGAGCAGCTTGCAGAAACCTGTTTCCATGGGCTGGGATTGATTGCTCTAAGTGTCAGCTTGGGCAACTGCCTGAAAAAGAATGTCTAGTTGAAAAGACATTATTGTCTCAGCTGCAATGTTCAGAAGGTCTTCAGCAGAAGCTGGGCAGCATTTGGCCTTAATGTGGTATCAAAAAACAGCTTGCTCCATCGTTTTTCTCTAGGTGTATCTTTCTCCTTTGTTACCTGGGGGAGCTGAATTTCCACTTCTCTAGTGCTAGCAGCCCAGCGTGGAAATGTGATGATTGCACTTTTCATGTTATAAGTTGCTCTGTACCTACCACATTAAGGATGTAACATCAGCTCTGTTGTCAGACGGTACATTTTTGGAGACCCTGATTCTCTAGTGCTTCCACCAACAATAAGCTGTTAAATCAGTGCAAAACAGGAGTCAGATTCTGCCATTTAGATGTCTGTTTTGGTTTAACCCCATCCAGCAACTAAGCACCACACAGCCACTCACTCCCCACGCAATGGGATGGGGGAGAGAATCAGAAGAGTAAAAGTGAGAAAACTCGTGGGTTGAGATAAAGACAGTTTAATAGGCAAAGCAAAAGTCGCGCATGCAAGCAAAGCAAACCAAGGAATTCATTCACTACTTCCCATCGACAAGCAGGTATTTAGGGCCATCTCCATGAAAGCAGGGCTCCATCACGTGTAATGGTTACTTGGGAAGACAAAATGCCATCACTCTGAACGTCCTCCCTTCCTTCTTCTTCCCCCAGCTTTATATGCTGAGCATGATGTCATATGGTATGGAATATCCCTTTGGTCACTTGGCGTCAGCTGTCCCAGCTGTGTTCCCCTCCCAACTTCTTGTGCACCCCCAGCCTACTTGCTGGCAGGGCTGTGTGAGAAGCAGAAAAGGCCTTGACTCTGTGTAAGCACTGCTTGGCGATAACAAAAACATCCCTGTATTATCAACACTGTTTCCAGCACAAATCCAAAACATAGCCCCATGCTAGCTACTATGAAGAAAATTAACTCTATCCCAGCCAAAACCAGGACAACGTCAAAAGGAGAAAGGCAAGCAGATGGTTTTAGCTGGGTTTTAGGGAAGCTGGGTGCAGGCACAAACCACATCAGCACTACAAAGGGGGAAAGGACTGTACCGACAAACTGATTTTCTCTGCATGTGTCTCTGTCACCAGTGGAAGTTTCTCTGTACAGCCACATAATTCTTGCACTTATGAGGATGAACCAGGTTAGTTGGTAGAGCATGTGCTCCAGTGCCAGAAGTTTTCTCCAGCTCTGACACTGCCATGCTGTATGGCCATGGCTCTGTAATGCAAAGTGTACCCAAGTGGGAGCAATAAGGCACCCAAAGCTTTTTGAAATGGAACTGGGTTGGGAAGTTTAACTTGGGCTCCCATTTCTGACATGACTGTTAAATGTGAAGCTTCACCTGCTGCTGCTGAAGATGCCAGGGTAATTGTGCTGTTTGTGCTGACGTGGGGTCAGAGAAGCCTGAGTCCCTGCGCTGAAGGGGGGCGCTGATGTGGAAGGCATTTTGCTCCCTGCCCAGCCCTGGTGCCCGGCCCCAAGGAAGGCACGTCACTTGGCAGCAAAACTGGGGCATGAACAGGAGTGCAGAGTGGGCTGGAGCCTGTAAGAGCTGGTACAGCTCCCCACTGCAGATCTCTGAGGATGGGTGAATGGGGCACACACACATACC
>NW_010555689.1:4338-5699 GCF_000687285.1 Phaethon lepturus
CCCGCTGGGAGTGTGGGTTGTTTGCTGCAGTAACCTCTATAGAAATTAATTATGCTATTATGAAAAGCCTGTTTTGGAATCAATGCTCCCAAAGGGATGTTTTGCAAGGCACCTGCATCAGGCTGAGCCCATGAGGCAAATGCAGTTGTAAGGGGAGAGGCTGCTGCCTTGACAGTGAGGGATGAGCTACTAGGTTTTGCTATAAGGGGATGGAGACAGGAGCCCAGTCACCTAAACGCCCCAGGAGAGAGTGAGAGAGGTTAAAGACACAGCCAGCCCTGAACCGGGGCCAGTCCAAATCCAGTGACACATTATATTTAAAATTCACCAGAATACACTCACATTCATGAAAATGAAGTTAAAAATTCAGTGGCTGTGGAAGTACTGTCTGCCCCAGTAAGAGAGCTTTGCGATTAAGTATATAAACAGTAATGGATAACTTCAACTCAGTTTAATTCTGTCTTTCTTTAAAGTTAAAATATGATGAAAATATAACTAAAATAGTCCTTATTTTCAACATTTCAGTAGGCTTTCATTTAAAGAACTATTATTCTGTGTTCTCTGTCTCATGCCAATATAACTTTCTTCCTCATGATGAGCAAATTAAGGACATATGATGTGCATTATGTTTGATTCATAATTAGCTGAAAAAGTTGTATTCAGAAAGGTGCCAGCAATAATTTGATGCTCTGTTGATGCCTACAGTGGTCTGTACTCGAGTACTCTCTCTGTTCAGTATTTTCAGTTATAATTTTGATGAGGGAATAAAGGGTACATCTACAAAATTGGCTGAAAAAGATTGCCAGGACTTTGGAAGACAGGATAAGAAAAAAAGAAGGCCTTTCTAGACTGGGAAAAGGACTAAAAATGAGCAAATGACATTTAACAAAGACAGATGTGACATACTATAGTTAGGAAGCAGAGGCCAGTGTAAAATGCAAAATGGGTAGGCAGTGGTCCTCCTACAGGATATCAGGGTTGTCATGGAGCCAATGGTGTGAGGCTGCTGCAAAAATGGCAAATGTTATGCCATTAAATATTAGCAGGAGCATCATGTGAAAGTCATGGGAGGTAAGTGCTGCATTTGCTTGGGTGAGACCTCTCAGATGGAGTGAAGTTTCTACACTTGGACTCAGTACTTAAAGTTGTAAACAAATAAGAGAAAGTCCAAAGAAGCTCAGATAACAATGAGAGAAAACACAGCTTGTGAGGAGCTGGATTTCCTCTGAACAGAAAATAGAAGACTGAAAAGGGACATATTAGCTATACCTGGAACAAAGATAAGAATCAATTGCTTGCCAAATTCAGTAAGAGTGGGATAAGATTTAATTAACTGTCATGGTTTAGCCCCAGCCGGCAAC
>NW_010555690.1:0-2482 GCF_000687285.1 Phaethon lepturus
CTTTCCTTTCTTTCTCTGTTAAAGAATATATTCTGTTCTGGTGTTTTGAATCCACTAACAGAAAACTGTTGTCCCCAAAGTGGGATTGTATACCTGTTGTGCAACACGCCAATATATGCACAGAGCAGAGGGATTTTATTTAAAGTATGTTTGCGCAGATACGGGTGCTAGGTATTCCACAACACTAGCACATCACACAAAGGAATCACCACATATTTATCCCGTTACATGATTAGCAAAAACAATAGAGAACCCACCCAAGTTTACATTCATCGGCTAGTAATTACCACATTGATTATTATTGGTTACACATATTTAAATTATTGCGCATGGTCCTAGAAAGGGTGGGGGAGTAATTTGCATAGTCCCTCAATTGAGTCGGTGGTCGCGATCTCCCCCTGCCGCCTTTACCCTTACCGCAGTTACCCATGACAGTTACATTTTTCAAGAGTAAAAGAACAACTCAGTCTTCATGGTTTACTGCTTAAGTACAACTACTTCTTCATCTTCTTCACCACTAAATCCGGGTTCATTAATCTTTTTAAAATTGTGTTGTCTCCTACTGACCTGCCCCCCTAGAATCTTTCATTTGTCTCTGACATCATCAATGCACCAAGAATTGTTGTTACTGATTTCATGTGCATCATTAGATATTCCTCTACATACTTCATGTGTAGCTTTATCCATTCTGTCACTAACATGCCCACATCCCTCAGTAACTAAGGAGCTGTGATGGATGAATGTGAAATCTAGTCATTCAAGAAGAATACCCCGTGTTTCAGTCCTGAGTCTTGACTAAATCACACCCACTGTAAATTCAGCACATTATATGGGAATACAGCAACAACAACCACCTGTAATTTAATACCAACATTGTAAATAGGCTACTTGACTGCAGACAGTGCCGTAAAGCCCATTCACACACAAGTTTCCTGAAGCACAAATGCACCAAACAAATTTAATAACCTGAACAATATAAATTCAACGAATAATCACCTCAATATATTTCTGGAGGTCTTTGTAGCCAGTAGACTGAAAAAGAAAGAGATTAACTGGAAAATGTGCGTTTTAGCTTTAGCCAGGTGAGATCATGAGTCTGCAATGCTTTCTAGGTATAATGCATTTTCAGATTTATTACCAGTAGAGAAATCTTGGAAAAATAAGCCATCTCATGGTGATCTCAATTGAAGAGTAATAATTCAGTGTACAAATGATATGGTTAAAGTCTGCTCTCAGAATTCATACTTGTGTTTCCATTTATTTTTTAAACTTTGGGCAAATATATGTTTGAAACTGTTGGGTCATGAAATGTGATTGCTAGAATATCAGGGTATGACACAACAGGATCATGTTGCCCTAATAGAAAGATGGACTGAAGACCACAAGAGATCTACATCACTGCACCTGGTTGAAACCTGTGGTATTTTCCTCATGCTGTCTCATGTAGGTGTATGAACTTACTCAGAAGCGGCTGAGGTATTTCTGAAATGGCACTGCATGGCATGACTTTGCATGTCTCCGGCAGTTCTCAGTTCACATATACATCTCTAGGGCTGCAAGTACAGATGGCTATATGACAAGAATTTATAGGACTTGATTAAAGGGTTGAACCAAACAACCATTTTTAATGAGATCTTTGGGCTGTTCTCTCAGAAAGTGGAGATCTCAGCTCAAACCAGGCATTCAGCAGCACCATTGATACAACTGCCTCTTCCTCACCAACATTTCTTTAGTTACAGCCTAAACATCTGAAATATTCTTTTATGGAAAGTGTAAATTAATTGTTTTGCCATCCTGGACATTTCTTCTTTGTTTTTTTCCTTTGGCAAATACTATTCACTGAATTCAGCCATCACTGTGACTGACAAAATGGCTGTCAAAGAAATTATGCCTGAAAAATAGCAAAAAATAAACCCCAGTTTGTCTAGCCCATGCTTGTCTGGCAGCGCGAGACACATTTCTCTAAACAAACTCTAGTATTCACAGTGGGTCTTGCAAACAATTGAAAAATTTGCACATGCATGAAATAGGGTATTTCAGGTGCATCACCAGCATATGTGGCACAAACAGCAGTTCTAAGATCTTTAAAGCAGTGATACTCAGCAACACTGAGAATGCAGGGAAATACTTTCCAAGGGAAAGGGCTAAGTGGGACTGAAGAACAACTAAGCATGCCTAAATTAGGAAACTTGACTGCTGATGGTGCAGAGGCACTGCTATAATAGAATTGCACTTGCCACATGGATACCCATACCTTCAAGTGGGGAGCTGACAGATAAGAGTTAACACTCAGATGTTGGGTGTGTCTGAGCATTCTGGTTCAGAGTCCGGGACTCAGAATTTGAGATCTCTTCTGTATATACAGGAGAGGCTTGCAGGGAGGAGAACAATTTCTTTAGTTCAATAGTTTTGTGGTTATGACACGCATCCCAAAATGAGAAAGCACATCAGACTGTTGAAGGTATGCAAGGAATGAAGCTGG
>NW_010555691.1:0-7081 GCF_000687285.1 Phaethon lepturus
CGAAGGTGAGCTGGGACGAGACGTCCGTGTTCGGGGCTGCGGGTCCCACACTGGGATCCACCCCCAGCAACGGGACACAAGCGGTGGGGACGCGAGAGGGGTCTGGGGGCGCACAGGGATGGCCTCGGGGAGAACCACGCTGGGGCCATTGGGGGGGCGAGGTGGCACACCAGGGCTATGTGGGGCCGCTCGATCGTGAGCTCACTGTGCCAGGCGGGCACCGCGCGGGGAAGCCCTGGGGAGCATCCCGGAGAAGAGGGGACTGGGGTGGTTCGGGGCTGCGCGAGCGAGAGGCGCACGTTGATGCTGGAGAGGCTGGAAGGTACGGGGGGGGGGGAAGAGCTGGGACAGTATTGCAGCTGAATCGGCCGGTCCTGGGAATTCCGGGACTTCAAGGATGCCATCGAACTTTGCACATCATACTGGGAGGAGCAGCTTTTGGCCTAGCCCCCTTTGGACTGTTCCTGTTCTCTCAGAACCACGATGCCTGCTGAGGTCTTCCTTGTCCCCCACAGCCGTCTTTTAACTCTAGCCCCCTTGATGGGAGCAGCCACAAAGGTGATCCGGATATAATGCGAAAAATAGGGACAGCATCAAATTTCTTCTTATGTACTGACAGAAGATGATGTCTGCTCACCTGGGAACTGCTAGCCTGGGAACTTGGCTTGGGAACCAGAAGCATCTTTAAAAATTACAGCTGTCATCCTTGCAGTACAGCTGAGTACCTGAGACATCCAAAGATACTCTCAGTTAAGTGCAAAACCAAAAAACCCTGTGACAACAAAGGTATTATATGGAAAGGTGAAAAATAGTAAAAAAAAAAAAAAAGTGTAAAACCTCCTGAGAAAGTAGGAATCTGCAACAGCTGTTGGCTGCCCTAGCTGGAAGAACAGAAAAGGTGTTTGGGAAAGTAAAAAATTGGTCTGAGAAAATAGAGAACCCCATCATTTATTGGCTGCTTCTGGTGAAAAACAGAAGTTCGCAACACCTACTGGCTGCTCCAGGTGATGGTGTCCTATGCCCCCATATGTGCCTAAGATATAAAAGTGACTTGCTTTCTACCCAAAATGGAGCTTCTCCCGGAGAAGTTCTCGCAGGAAGACTTCTTCATGCAATTTCCTGAACAGACTGGAGCCTCGTGCGTGAGGCCTGGCTGATTCCAGACTGTGTGATGCAGATCATCTTTGAAGTGACACTTTGTCCTTTGTAGATTGGCTGCATCCCTGGCAACAGTTTGATGAGTTCTATAGAAGTAACACTTCGAATAACATATATATAGGCACATACATAAGTAAGTAAGTTAAGTGTAGGTCTACTTTCTGCTTCACTAGTGGTATTTTTGTAGTAACTTACACCTTTGCATTACTAGTAGTAATTACTAATAAAGGAATTTTAAGAAACAAAACCTCTGCGTCCTCGTAAATCCTATGAGCCCACCATTGTGATCCTTACTTAACTGCAGGCCGGGTAACTTTTATAGGTTCGGACATTATTAGGAAAATCTCATTCCCTAACTAACGTACCAGTTAGTCTTTATAGTAGGAAATTGTATTTGCTTTCTTAAGAGATACATAGTTTACATTGTATACTGCAGAGTCATGATTAAGTCTTTAAATTTTCTTTCCATGACCACTTCTTTCAACATGCCCATTCTTACTTTTTAATTCTTTCCTGTCTGTCGTGGAACACGTCGCCTTTAAATTTTCTGTCTATGTCTGCTTTTATCCAGTTTGCTGTCTTAATTTTTTTTCCTTGTCTTTCCTTAGTAAGGTCCCTTTATAAATTTTATGATTATGTCTCCATTTATTTAGTTTGCTATCCCTATTTTTTTTACCTTTCCTCTCTTAATCCCTTGGCTTTTAAAATTTTGTTTCCATGTCTACTTTCATCAAGCTCCCTATTTTTTTAACTATTTCCTGTCTGTTGTGTACCCCGGTGTCTTTCAAATTTTCTGTATATGGCTACTTTTATCCAGTTCACTGTCCCTATTTTTAATTTGTTTTTATTCTCATAGTTCTTTTCATTTTGAAGTTTTGTTTATAGGTGTGCTTTTATCTCGTTTCCTGTCCCTATTTTAATTTTTTTTTCCATTTTCCTGTATCCTGTCACTTTCAAAATTTTTGGTCTATGTCTACTTTTATTAAGATGTCTCTCTGTTGTTTAATTGTTTCCTGTCTGTCCTGTACCCTGTCACTTTCAAAATTTTCTTTCTGTGTCTCCGACCTGTTTAGATTTTTTTGCCTTTTTTTCCCCCTTTCCTAATGTCTTAACTTTTGAATTTCTGTTTCTATGTCGCTTTTATGTATTTTTCTATGCCTATTGTTTACTTTTCTTACTGTCTGTCCTCTGCGTGGTCCCTTTTAAAATTTTCTCCCTATGTCAACTTTTAGCAAGATGTCTAACCCTATTTTTTTATTATTTCCCATCTGTCCTGTCACATTACTTTTAATTTTTTTTGCTATATCTACTTTTAGCCAGGTCACTGCCTTTATTTTTTATTTCACTCTAGTCTGTGCTGTACCCTGCCACTTTTACAATTTTGTTTCTATGTCTTTGTGTATTTAGTCTGCTGTTCATGTTTTTGACTTTTTTCCCTTTATTTCCTTATTCTTGTTGCCTTTTTTTTCCCTCTACTGCTTTTATCTCATTCCTGTCCCTATTTTTTAATTCTTTCTTGTCTGTTGGGTACTCTCTCAATTTTTCAATTTTCTTTATGTCTCTGTTTGTTTAGTTTGCCCCTATTTTAATTTTTGTTCCTCTCTTAATGCCACCATTTTTGAATTTTTTTAATGTCTATTTCAATCTAGTTTCTGTCCCTATTTTATTTTTTTTATCCTCTGCCTTGTACCCTTTTGCTTTTTAAATTTTCTTCCTATGTCAACTTTAACCAATTCACTATCTGTATTTTTAAATTTTTTCCTGTCTGTCCCGAAACCCACTGCTTTTTCAATTTTCATTCTATGTTTGCTTTTAGCAAATTCCCTATCCATATTTTTAATTTATTCCTGTTGTGTACCCTGTCACTTCGTAAATTATATTTCCATGTGCATGTCTATTTTTTACCCTGTTCTTATTTTTTATTTTTTCTTGTCTTTACTTGATGCCATTGTTTATTAAATTTTCTATGTCAACATTTATTATATTTGCTGTCCCTATTTTTTATTGTTTCCTGTCTTTCCTGTACCCAATCCCCTTTTAAATTTTCCTTCTATGTCTACTTTTATCAAGCTGCATTTCACTGGTTTTTAATTCTTTCTTGGCTATCGCGTACCCTGTTGCTTTTTACTTTTTCTTTCTATGTCTACTTTAACCTATTCACTGTCTTTCTTTTTAAGTTACTCCTGTCTGTCATGTAGCCTATCACCTTTTAAATTTTCTTTCTATGTCTCCATTTATTTAGTTAGCTGATCCTATTTCTTATTTTTTTTCCCATACGTCCTGTAATGGAGGCTTTTAAATTTTTCTTTCTATGTCTAGTTTTAGCCAGTTGGCTTTATTTTTTAATTATGTCCTGTCTGTCCTTTACCATGGCACTTTGAAAATTTTCTTTCTCTGTCTTCTTTTATGAAGATGTCTATCACTGTGTTTAATTCTTTCCTGGCTATCTTGTACCCTATCGATTTTTACATTTTCTTTCTATGTGTCTCTCTATTATTCACCCTATCCTTTTAAAAAAGATTTTTTCTAGAATTTCTTTAATGCCATTGCTGTTAAAATTTTTCTGTGTCAGCTTTTATCTGGTTCACTGTCTTTGTTTTTTAATTTTTCCCTCTGTCTTCACTTTTAAATTTCCTTTCTACTTCTCAGTTTTAGTTTGCTGTCACCGTTTTTTAATACTATATCTTGTCTGTGCTCTACCCCGTTGCTTTTAAAAATTTCTTTCTATGTCTTAGTTCCTTTAGTTCCCTGTCCATATTTGTTCATTTTTTTTCACTATTTTTTCTCATTCCCGTTGCTTTTAAAAATTTTCTTTCTAAGTCTACTTTTATTTTTGATACTCTCTTGTTCCCTCAGAAACCCATCCTTGGGTTTGTTTGCGCCTCAGAACGCTCTTATCATCCTCTCTGCCATCTGGGGCACCTCCATTTGGTCCCTGGCCTCCCAAGGACATCTGTACTCTGTTCACATCCCCTCCAGACTCCCTCCTGGTGTCCCTGAGCCGTCTTTGGTCTCTCTGGACCATTCAAGACTCCTCTCACTGTGTCACGACACCTATATATAGTTTTGATGTTGCCCTTAGCACACCTTCAGCTTTGGAGCAGACCTCGCACCCCTCTCTCGTTCCCTCAGAAGACTTCCCGAGTCCCTCTAGCTGTGCCTCCCTGTTCCCTGGCCCTCCGATGACATGTTGACTTGGTTCAGATCCCCTCTGGATTTAACCGTCGTGTCCCAAATCCTTCTGTGTCTCTGGCTTCCTCGGGACACTTTCTCCCAGTCACGATGACTCCTGAGACCTTCCTTATGCTCCACATCAATCTTGTAGCACTTCAGGTGGGGCCATCTTTGAGCCATTTGTTCCTCTACACCATCTAGGATTCCTCTGTTCAGTCCCTGGCCACTTGAGACCATCTGTACTCTGCTCAGATAATCACCCAAGTTCCTCCTTATCATCCCCAAGCTTTCTTTTGTCCATCAGGCCCCCTCAACATCCCTCTCCTCACAGTCACGACGCCTCCTGAGACATTCCTCGTTCTCCACAGCACCTTGTAGCACTTCACCTCCCTTTCCATGATGGCCTCCTGAGACTCCAAGGCCCTCACTCCAAGTGTCTCCAATCCTTCTTTTCTTACCCTGTCCCCTCATAATTCCTCTACTCTGTACAACCATGTCTTCTGAGTCCTTTCTTGTACTCCATGGCACTCTTGTAGCACATTAGCTCCTCCTGTGCATGGTTGGTATGGTTTTGGTTTTGGATGCCCCCCACTTCAGAGCATTCTTATCTTAGTCTTTGCCATTTGGATGCCTTCATTCAGCCTCTGGCCCCCTGATGACATCTGTACTTTGTTAAAATCCCCTTCAGAGTTCCTCATTGTTATTTCTGAGGCTTCTTTGGTCTCTCAGGCCCCCTCGAGACTCCTCCGCTGCCTTTGCCGAGCTCTCAGGAGAGAACCCCTATGCCCTTTGAGCCCTGTTTTAGTTTGGCAGGTCGCTTCGCACCCCTCTTTTTCTCTCTGAACCCTTCCTGAGTCTGCATCTGTTACCCCAGTCGGTCTTCCCAACCTCTCATCTGTTCGGTGCACCTCCCCTATGTGCCTGGTCCCCTGAGGACATCTGTACTTTGTTCAAATCCCTTTTGAGCTCATGGCATCCCCGAGACTTCTTTGGTCTCTCTGGCCCCTTTGGGACCTTTCTGATCTCTGTGATGATGCCTCTTGTTCCATCGGAACCTTTTCCAAAGCCATCTTGGTGCTCCACGGCATTCTGGTTTATGTATATTTCTATTTGGTATCTGGTACCCCAAAGATGTCTGTCGTCAGCTCGGATCTCCTCTTGAGTTTCTCAGAGGAGGTGATAGCCTTCACCTATGTTTATCAACACGTCCCCCAAGGGGTTTTTTGTTGGCTTTTGTAATTTATTTTTGTTACAGCTACTTTGGTGTTAATTAAGCTGCTTTATACAGTTTTTGACACATTTCTTGGATTTGTAGAATTTTTTGGGTTTTGTGATTTTTTTTTTTTTTTTTTTTTTTTTTTTTTGCTGGGTTTTCAGTGTCTTCTGTCCTTTGGGCCTCATTTACTTCTGTTAAGGGAGTGAGTCAGACAGGCTGTCGAGGTGACTCTGAATCATCAGCAATTTACAGTAAATAATTTACTTTGCAACCAGAGATATTTTTGAGAATGGATTCCTATGGGACCTAGTTCTGCTTTGTTGTTCGGTCCTATCCAGAACACAGTTCTGGCAGAAGCATGCGTGGTCTTTCAAGAAATGAAGCATAACCCCATAGCCTTTTGGGTTTCTTATAGGAAACCAAAGCACGTGACTTTTTATTTAATATTGTTATTGCATTTAACAAACTACTTTCTTACGTATCTGAGTACAACATCTATCTTTTTCGATCTATGCCCCAGAAAAATGAAGCTCAATTACCTACCCGGTCACATGGCTGTTGTAATGGATGTACTTGTAACAAATCAACAGGTATCATCATTCCCAGGAAAAGGTCACTTTCTCTGTTTGGCATTTAATGGCCTATAAAATTAAGGCAGGTAAGAAAACTTGTTGCTGCTTCTCCGGCCGCCTTTATGCTGTCCAGTGGTTCGCCCCTCCTCTTTCCCAGGTAACTGTGGGAAGGGTGGTGGGCAGGGCCCGGGGTATATGAGCCACAGCCTTGGATGATAGATTATAATCTCCATCATCTACAAGGCCTACAACTTCTCCAGAAACAGACCTCTACAATCCATATATGAATCTCCATGCTCCTGGAGTCTTCCTGCAACTGGAAGTGACTGTTGGACCACCAGAAATATATCTCTAGGAACAAAATGCCACTGTAGCAGTCCCAGAGGTATGTCTCCATGATCTAGGAGGACTTCTGGGACTCTCTAGCTGCTGGAACACTGTCTCTATAACCAAAACACCACACACTAGCTGTCATGGAAGTATGTCTCCATGATTCAAGAGGACTTTTGGGATAGGAGGGGACTCTCTGGCTGCCAGAACCCCGTCTCTATGACCGGAATGCCACTCTAGCCGTTCCGGAGGTAATTCTCTATTACCTGGGAGGCACTCCAGCCTCCAACACCTTTTTGGCTTCCAGGTTTTTCTGCCCTCTATATAGTATTCCAGACTCCCACCCCTTCTCAGCCTCCACTATTTTCTGGCCTTGACTCACCCTCCAGCCTCCCACCACCTTTCAGCCTTGGCTTTTTTATATTCCCTCATGGCCCTCTGGCCTCCCACACCTTTTCGGCCTCCCATTTTCTTCTGGCCTCTAGTCAACCTGCGGCCCACACCCCTTTTTGACCTCCCATTTTTTCCTGGCTTTTACTCAACCTCCGGCCTTACCCCCCTTTTTTGACCTCCCACCCCTTTTTGGCCTCTGCCTTTTTTCTAGCCTCTACTCACCCTCTGGCCTCCCACC
>NW_010555692.1:0-524 GCF_000687285.1 Phaethon lepturus
AACCTAGTGATTCTGTGATTCTGTAATTGATAAGGGGCCTATCTGGAGGGTCATCTCTTGTAACAAGGGTATGTGTTGGGAGCTTCCTTCAATTCCCATGATACATTTTTGTCCCACTGTGTAAATATTTTGTGGTCGTTTGTTTAGAGACAAATGTGTAGCATCTGTATCTACTAGGCAGAAGTAACCTCCTCCCCACCTTAAGGGTCACTTGGAGCTCTTGTGGGTTTACAGTATTTAAAATGATGTGGGCATTACTCGTGGTTGCTGCATAATAAGTTCCCAGTAATTGTCAGTCTTGGATACGATTATGTTCTTGTGCGGGGGCAGGGGAATTGAATTCAGAAGTCACGGTTAAACTGGGCATAGCTTGTGGTATCAGAGAAAAATGGGGGTTTATAGGGGCAATCTTTTTTCCAGTGTCCTAATCGCCCACAATAGTTGCAGCAATTGGCTTGGGGAATTTCAGGGGAAAAAAGTTCTTGCAGCTTACCACATCCCCATCTTTGGCCCCTCCTTCTAGG
>NW_010555692.1:539-8830 GCF_000687285.1 Phaethon lepturus
TACAGCCAGCAAGGAAACTTTTTCCTCCTGTTGTTTTTTTCTCAGTGTCTCCCCGCCATTAAAGACAAAAGTTGCTATACTAACAGTTTCATCTATTCCTTTCCCTTGCCATCCTGGAGCATGTCTGGAAAAATATTTGCGGATGTCAGGAGCAGATTGGGAGGCAAAAAGGGAAACAAGTAGTGATTGATTTTCAACATTTTCAAGGTTCACCCCTCCATACATTCTTAGTTGTTTAGCTAATTGAGCATAGAAATGGGATGGGTGCTCTGTCGACCCTTGCTGACATTCCCTCACTTTACTCCAGTTTGATTTTTTTTGTCCTGCTTGCTCCAGGGATTCTAAAAATCCATCTCTACATTGTCTTAAGGTGTTCCTCCCTGTTTCTGTAGTATCATCCCATCGTGGGTTGGCCATCGGCCATGGTGTTCTCCCAGTGGCTTCTTCAGCCTATCTCTGATTATGCTCCCAGATTTGTATACACTCATTCAAGGTAAACACCGATTCAAATAATTGTTGGATGTCTGCCCAAGTTGGATCATATGCTCCGAGGATACCCTGAATGGTCTGGACTACCTTTTCTGGGTCATCTCTGAACCTGGGCATCTGCTGTTGCCATAAGACTAAATCATTAGCAATAAAAGGAACATGAACAATTCCAGAAGTCAAATGTCTGGGAACCTGCCCAGGTCCTATTTCAACTTGTTTTTAAAGGAGCCTGAACCTCTGGTGCACTAGGACATTCAGGGTCCTTAGGGTTGGGGGAAAATCAAGGGGCTTTAGTTTGTAAACACTCCCCATTTGCCCAACCTTTATGGTTGAGTGGAGAGGGGAGGGGGCACTTCTTTTGCCAGTTGTAATTATTCCAAATAAATATACCAATAATCCATTTGTCCCAGGAATTGATTCTCCAATTGTAGACACGACAATCGCTGTCTACCTTCATCCAGACTGCCCATCTTGGGCCACTGTTGCTCTGCAGTTCCAACAGAGCTCACCTCAGGACAGTTTAATTGGCGTTACAATAATGCCTTTTTTTTTCCTCAAGAGTCAATGAGTTCCATCTATTTTCAACCAATCCTTTAGAACTTCTTCTAAGGGCAACCCTTTCACTATACTAAGTCCTCCTCCCATCATTACAGACCTCTTTCAACACGCAAAAAGGATTCTTCCTCTCACTAGCCCCTGTATTCAAGTTCCCAGGTGAACTCACCTTCTTGTTGGCAGCAGGACTTTGAATCACAGGGGAGCACAGCAACATGGTGAATCAGGCAAGTCGGCAGTGTCCCATCTGGGGTGCCAACTTGTAAAAGTCAGTTCTTCACCAGCTGAGGAGGGAGACAAGGATGCTTAGCATAGAATTACCAAGGGAATTTATTCTTTTATTTTAGCTATGCGCATAGCAGTGCCCCAGCCGAATGCATGGAGGACCCTGATACAGAGGAAAGCAGGGTTTATATATGTTACAGTACAGTTATGTAGACCAATCAAATTACTCATGTTAAGGGGTGGGCTAATCGGTTACTATTGCTCATGTAATCAGTATGTGATTGTCCCATGCAGGATCAGTAAATGCCTGTCCCATGCAGGTGGTGTGGACCTATGGTCAGTGGTGTGATAACCTTCATTGTTCTAAACTGATGTCCTGTGGGAACGGCAGGGCAACAAGTCCCTGCATGCTGGATGATCAAAGAAGAGTAATAAATAACTTGGATCTATAACCAGTATAGCGGGATGTTCTTAAAGTGCATAGGGAGTGGATGAGAGGCAAGGGCAGAACGCTGTCCAAGGAAAGAATGTAAACAGACCAGATTGGAAAGCCATCTGGCGGGTGAACGTGATCTGTGTGTGTGCCAAGAAACAATACATGAGAAACATCCTGCCCTACTGCATAGTCCAGATCCATATTTTGTATCTTATAAATAGAAAGGCAGAAGGAAAAATAAAGCACTCCGTCCTGATCAGAGCTAGAGGCTGAGCATGATCATTCGCCACGATGTCCTGTGCAGGTGGGAGGATTTTATACTGGATTCTTGTTGATTGCAGTTCTGGCTGTGGTTATATGCCTGGTTTCATTGAAGGGTAAATTTTCTATTATTTTCTTATTGGTATGGGGTCTTCTCAGCCGGTGAAAGCTGGCTTAGGTTGGGTCTTTGGGTCATATCGACCCCGAGGTAAAAGCTCATAGTCTCAGGTAGTTTTCATTTTTCTAAGCAAGTCTTATTGCAGTTAGCAACTTGCCTTTCACTTGACACAGCCAGAAGCAAGAAGACACCATCTTTTGGAGATTTGATCTCTGTGTTCCTGGTTCCTGTTCTGTCATCGCCCAGGAAAGTTCCTCACTGTCTTTCTGCCACTGGTAATGTAAAAAATTTAGGAACTTCCTTCTACTGCAAGCCATAGACAGAAGTGAACAGTTAGCTTTCCCCTAAGTTAGAGAAGGGTGTCACTCTGTAACCAACAGCTGGAAATTGTAAAGGTGGCAGGATATTTCCTTGAAATTGATACCTCTCATTTTGAGAGTTTGTAAACACTGTATTTATTTTATGTTAAGGATAGTATTTACCATTTCTTTTCATTATTCCTATTGATCATATGGTGGTGATCTCAGAAGCAAGCTTTTAATTCTCAAAGGAGAGCTGTTATGCCCTCCATACTAACAGATATAGTCCCCTTATGTTCTTGTGCTCCCCAGTCTGTCAGGTGCATCTTAAACTGTAGTTTCCCCAGGGCAGAGGCATTTTGTTCTATATTTGTACAACCTCTACCACAGTCAGGTCCTGGTCCACATCTCTTTTAAGTGCTACTGTAAAATATGCATATAAAAAAATTACAACAACAATCAAAATATTTATTTAATAAACATGACAACTTCCCCTTTACAAAAATTGACAATTGCCTGCTAAAATATGTTTTTACAATATAGAGATACAGCACACCATTAATTTTTAAGGACATATTTAAAACAATGGGGAGTCATCTGGCTTGACAACTGATGGTATAAAGCAGACTATTTAAATGTGAAAAGGAGACATACCTTAATACAGAGAAGCAGATGACTGAAATAATTGTCCTACTCAAGTCAAGTATGAAAAAATAAGAGGCCTTGGAACGTGAGACAGCTGCTGTCCACAAAATAAACAAAATTTTGACCTGTTACCAAGTTATTTCAATGTGGTACATACCTGGGCCTTTCTATATGAAGCTAAAAGTCTGTTCTTGGCTTCTCTGCTATCTCTGCATTGCAGGCAACAGCCTTACTCTCACAGCTTGCAACTGTGAACAGAAAAACTGTCTGTAAAGACCAATCTTCTTTTCCTAGGTTTGGTTTCTTTTCTATGATCTTGGTCACATGATTCAGGCTTTCAGCAGACTGTTACACATTCCTTTAAACTGTTGCATAATGGAAAGCAGTTGCTGAGCATGCTGCTGAATGCTTTGCTGTTCTTCTTTTAAGCCTTTCCTCGTGGAGAATTGCCTCTTACAGAGAAACTGGAGATCAAGTTTTAGATGAAACATCCAGATGCAACAATTAGCATGGAGAATGAGTTATATTATAATACATTGCTCTCCAGCCATCCTGCATCCAAACTCCACAAGTACTGGAGAACTACTACTAAATTTTTTAACTAAGTTAAAAATTGCTCCCCCCCAGCACAAAATACCCAGAAACAGCACTCCACAATGCTAATCCTCATGGTCAAGTGGAAAAGATGTAATGTTAGGCATGCCCTTCTGTAAAGAAACATAAGAAAATGGAAAATTCAATTCTGGATTTGTAGGGAACAGTCTTTTCTTATATGATGCTTCTGGAAGGCAGAAAACTTTTATCTCAGGGGAATACCAGGACCCATTTACCAGCAGCTAATAAGATTGCAGTCTTTTCCTCTGCCTATTAGCACTATCCAGTGTTGCAGGTGACATTTTATAAAGGGGAAATAACTGTATAGCCAACTGCCTTTCCCCCCAGCTCCACTCAACATCCCAGGATCATCCAGCCTTGCCAAGAAAGAGCCCTTCCAAATCCTCAGAGGTAGGCAACATCATGAAGAGATGGCTGACCTCCTTAGGGCTTATTATTTAAGAGAGAGAAAAAGCAGGTCTTTTCCACTGGGTTACAGGATGGGAACAATTCCATCCTGTTTGCAGAAGGGCATGGACAAAAGTCAGGTCTGACGACTCAAAACCAGTCGGGTCCTCCCTTTTCCTTCTCTGTTCTCTCAGTATGGAAGTGCATCATTTCCCCAGGTTCACAGACTGAGAAAGGTGGGGCTGGGGAAAATTCTAGACAGTAGGTACATGATTACTTGTCCCATATACTATTTTAAAAATCCAGGACAGAGCAGTAATTCTAAAGACTCTCTTTGGGGGTGCTGGAATATGAATCTGTAATCTGTGGCTCACTGTCATCTAAGGAGTCTGGCCAGCATATTTTGCCCTTGTTTTCTGTCTAATCACAGTTCCAGTAAGTCAGGAACCTCTGAAGAGACTCAGAAGGAGCCTCACTGGGGGCTCAGCATGACATAATGGTGGTGTGAATAGCACTGTCTCAGTTCTCATTTCTGTGTAGAAACCTGTGACCAAGGAGGTGATAATTCTTCAGAAAGCATTCAGTTCCCAGAAAGTTTTTCTCTGTTGTCTGGTGCTTCTTATTCCAAAACAAAAAGGCCAAAGTGGGGCCTGCAGGAACTTTCAGGTGGCTGGAGTGACATATGTGCTACACTGAGCACAGTCAGGGGGCATTAATATCGGTAAGTATGGCAGAGGTTAGAACTACTGACTATTATTGTACAGTCAAAGCCCAGCTCCAGTCTGGAGTTCTGTCTTATATCCAAGAAAAGACCTGGAGTCGTGTTCTTGACCTGTTTTTCTCATGAGAAGAAAAAGCATCCAAGTTTCAGCTTGTAGTGTTTCTCCTCATTATAACTTCAGAAGGCTGTGCTTGCCTTCACATTTTGATAAATAATAAAGAAGAATAAATAAGAAAGGCATTTTGATAAAAATAAAGCCTGATTCCGCATGGACGAATTAGGATTTTTTAAATGTATGTATTCAATAAAGCAGTATAAGAAAAAGGGGTTTGCTAGCTTCCTAAAAAATAAATCTTTTTTTTGGTTTGGTTCCTAATGTCAGAGTTTCATAACAATAAAATAGAGCTGAAACAGAGCTGTGGTGAAACAAAATGCGTTGAGCATTCATACAACTGTTCCATCCCCCATGTCCACCAAACATAACTAAGAAGTTGAAGTAAAAACAAGTACAGTACTGAAAGCAATTTAAAAATGCTACTCAGAACTAGTAGTGAATTGTTCTAACAGTTCCCAGGAGTTTTTAGATAATAGTGATTTTGTATCATCTTGGTATGCAATGTTCAAGAAAGATGAAAAACATTTTACAGGAAGAACTGTGCACAAAGCACATATTTAAAAAGGATCCAAATGGCATTTTCAGTTATACCCACAGCTGTACAACCTCATTTGGAAAATGCTTACCCTTAGATTACAGAACTCCTTTCTTTACTTGTCATTCTCCTCATCTCTAACTTTGAGCCAGGCTTCATTTTGGGCTTTGTGCTTTCTGAGAATCTCTTGCAGGTCCTTATTTTAAAACAAAAAATCACAAAAGGGAAAATACAACCCAAATATCTATTAGTTTAAATGTGTCTATACATGACTAAACAGATTAAAAGATAATCCAGTCTCTCAGATCATCTTTAAGATAAAATTCTCAGAAACACATTCCTATTCAACTTGAGGTCTCTTTGAGTTTTAGTTTCTCTAAACTGTATTTTATTAACTTTCCTGTTTTATAAGCAACAATAAATGCTTTTTGAAATGCAGTCATTTACCACTACAGTCTCTGATCCTATATATCCCTACCCTCATCGCTTGAATAAGAGTTGCTTCTGTGAGGAGTGGTGATTAGTGAACCTGAATGGTGGAACTTGTGAATGAAATCTAAAAACTCTTCTGTACCTGCCCTGAACATCTTGCAATATTACAAAGAAGAGATATAAGAACAGGACACATCCTGTACAAATCTGAAGTTGCCTAAGATTATTTTTGTGTGATGGGTCTCCAGCTTTGAAGAGTGTGTAGCTAATTGCCTAATGGTGCGGCTTGAAAAAAGCTGTTCTTAAATTAATAGCAAAATTGCAAGTGAAGATAATCAAAATTAAATTAGGAAACTGAACTATAGGGAAAATTGTTTTAAAACATGTAGATTGCCTGGAACAACATATGGGTGCAAAATAAAACTACAAGAATATGTAACAGCAGAAATGAGACTATTGTGTTCTGCTAACGTTAGGTTAATGAAGCATACAGACAGAATCTGTGAATGATAGAAATGTATGATTATTGTTAATGATATTGTATTAACTTTAAATAGATGATGTTTTAAATATATCAATTTGGGGAGTATTGAAGTCGGTGCATAGGGACTGTTTATATTCTCTTTGAAATCCACCTTTATCCTGAAAGGTACTCATTGAACTTATTATTCTGAAATAGCAATTGTTAATTTAGGGAGATAGGAATAGATTATTATGAGGATTTATTTGCAGTCCTTACAATTCACATTTTTTCTGACTGGGAGGCAATTTGGAATGTCAAATGGGTATTGAGCAATTAAGCATCAAGCAGTTATGCAAAATGTCACTTTCTTACAAAATCATAGAATCATAGAATAGTTTGGGTTGTAAGGGACCTTTAAAGGTCATCTAGTCCAACCCCCCTGCTATGAGCAGGGACATCTTCAACTACATCAGGTTGCTCAGAGCCCTGTCTAACCTGGCCTTGAATGTTTCCAGGAATGGGGCACCTACCACCAATCTGGGCAACCCGTTCCAGTGTTTCACCACCTTCATTGCAAAAAACTTCTTCCTTATATCTAGTCTAAACCTACCCTCTTACAGTTTAAAACCATTACCCCTTGTCCTACTGCTACAGGCCGGGCTAAAAGGTCTGTGCCCATCTTCCCTATAAGCCCCCTTTAAGTACTGGAAGGCTGCAATAAGGTGTCCCTGGAGCCTTCAGGCTGAACAACCCCAACTCCCTCAGCCTGTCCTCATAGGAGAGGTGTTCCAGCCCTCTGATCATCTTCGTGGCCCTCCTCTGGACCTGCTCCAACAGGTCCATGTCCTTCTTATGTTGAGGGATCCAGAGCCAGATACAGTACTCCAGGTGGGGGTCTCACCAGAGCAGAG
This sequence comes from Phaethon lepturus, assembly GCF_000687285.1. NCBI lineage: Eukaryota > Metazoa > Chordata > Aves > Phaethontiformes > Phaethontidae > Phaethon > Phaethon lepturus. The sequence continues at coordinate 7,747 of NW_010555692.1, forward strand.
TAGAGGGGCAGAATCACCTCCCTCAACCTGCTGGCCATGCTTATTTGGATGCAGCCCAGGACACGGTTGGCCTTCTGGGCTGCGAGTGCACATTGCTGGCTCATGTCCAGCTTTTCATCCCCCAGTACCCCCAAGTCCTTCTCGGCAGGGCTGCTCTCAATCCCTTCATCCCCCAGCCTGTATTGATACCAGGGGTTGCCCCAACCCAGGTGCAGGACCCTGCACTTGCCCTTGTTGAACCTCATGAGGTTCACACGGGGCCATTCCTCAAGCTTGTCCAGGTCCCTCTGGATGGCATCCCGTCCCTCAGGTGTGTCAACTGCACCACTCAGCTTGGTGTCATCTGCAAACTTGCTGAGGGTGCACTCAGTGATGAAGTGAGGGTGCACTATGTCACTGATGAAGATATTAAACAGCACTGGTCCCAAAATGGACCCCTGAGGGACACCGCTCGTCACTGATCTCCATCTGGACATTGAGCCATTGACCACTACCCTCTGGATGTGACCATCCAACCAATTCATCATCTACCCAGCAGTCCACCCATCAAATCCATATCTCCCCAATTTAGAGAGAAGGATGTTATGGGGGACCATGTCAAAGGCCTTACAGAAGTCCAGATAGATGACATTGGTAGCTCTTCCCTTGTCTGCTGATGTGGTCACTCCATCATAGAAGGCCACTAGGTTGGTCAGGCAGGACTTGCCCTTGGTGAAGCCATGCTGGCTGTCTCGAATCACCTCCCTGTCCTCCATGTGCCTCAGCATAGCTTCTAGAAGGATCTGCTCCATGGTCTTCCCAGGCACAGGGGTGAGGCTGTCAGGCTGGTAGTTCCCAGGGTCCTCCTTGCTACCCTTTTTACAAATGGGTGCAATGTTTCCCTTTTTCCAGTCTCCAGAGGCTTTACCTGACTGCCAGAACTTTTCAAATATCATGGAGAGTGGCTTGGAAACTACATCAGCCAATTCCCTCAGAAGCCAGTGAGGCGAACGGCTCCGGGGCGGAGAATCGCACTTGGGGACACTTCCTGAAGCAGCAAAGCCACGAAGGCAAAAATGCAGGGAGAGAGAGGGTGCCCCAGCCC
>NW_010555693.1:0-1458 GCF_000687285.1 Phaethon lepturus
ATCCCAGGTCAGGCTGGACGGGGCTCTGAGAGCTTGATCTGGTTGAAGATGTCCTTCCTGATAGCAGAGTGGTTGGACTAGGTGGCCTTTAAAAGTCCCTTCAAACCCAAAGATTCTATGACTCTATGATTCTGTGGGAAGATGCTCACTGGAAAGATATTTTACAGTGTGCATGTGTATGCATTTTTTTCTTTTACTGTTTGTCCATGGTTTATTCTCCACCGTGCATAGTTTGACCCTATTCTTCTGGTTTAGATCAGCTGGAAGGTATGCAAAATACAATTACAATATTAAAGTAAATAAAATTTCAGATGCTTAATTTCCTTTTTTTCTTAATTAATATGAAAAATTAAATAAAATTAGCAGGAAAAAAAATTCACAGGCCATTTATTTTAGGAAATCATTGGATTATTTAGAATTTAAATAAAGGCTGTGAGATTTACCCTGGTATAACAGCACGAAATTAAGACATAGTTTTACCTGTGTTGTTACTAATAGACATTATATTCAATTACATAATCTGATTTACTTGCTGTCTATGCAATTAAAATGCAAATGTTCAAGTCTTAGTATTAGCAGCCTAAAATTTTGGTTGTAGCATTATACGATATTGTTGCTGCTGTTGTTAACAATAATTCATACAGAAAGGAACCAAAGCTTTAACTACCAACATGTGCCATCCTGAAACAAGGTTTTATCTGTCCTATATACAAGTCCAAGCTGCTGTAATGAAACTCTAACACAATACACCTTGGTGAATGTCTTTAGTTGCTCCAAGGACCTCTATTTAAACTATGCCAGTGCCCTCTTAGCCAGCCTTGTGGAGAAATGATTCCAGGTAATGTGGTATCTTGGATCCTTTTTACCTCTATACGCCTAGGTGACTTTTGAATTTCATTTCCAAGATGTTCTTTGCTTAACAAAGTGTGATCGTTAAACACTAAGTTGGATTGTGTCCATGCTGACAGGCCCAGACAAAATGGGTACAAAACAAAGGCAAAATAATTTTTTAGAAATAAAAATAAAAATACTCCATCTATGGTACGTTTTAATTACTGATGGCATTTAGAATCTATAGTAGTGAAGGAACATTTGTTTACTGATTAGGACATACCACTCTTTAGCATCCTGTGAGCAATGCCAGGTCTGGCCAGGGCTCACGACTACTGTCCATCCGTGCTGGTACCAGCCTCCAGGTCAGAGGGATTCTGTGCAGCAAACAGTGAATATCACCTGCATAAAAGGCAGCCTGGGATGTATGTCCTCTGTTGACACACAGCGTATTGATAAAAGTGCATTTTAATTACTTCAAAGATGTTACAGGAAGGAAAGACACTTTTACGGTGGCCTTTCTGGACACCTCCGGAATTCCCAGTGTCAGCCTTATGGGAGGCTAGAGGAAGGTTTTACTGTTACTAAAGAATCAGAGAATCACAAAATCACTAAGGTTGGAAAGGA
>NW_010555694.1:0-26459 GCF_000687285.1 Phaethon lepturus
ATGCAGGTACCAAGATTGCCTTTCAGGCTGTAAACCTTCACAGAAAAGAATAAGGGATGCCGGCAATGTGGATAATAATGTAGCACGGCATTTCTCCATGGGACTCTTTCATTCTCTCTGCTTATCCTTTCTGGTGCATGGGTTCTGGGAAAAATGGTGTCCTCACACATTTAGTGATTATTGTAACATTTAAAGAGACAAATCTTAACCAGCATGTTACTGCATATTTGAGAACATTAAACAGAGGAGATCTCTAAAGTCAACCTGACCTACCCACAGTAACGTGGAACCTCACCTGGAGAAAGAGCCCCGAGGAACTCTGCATTGTACCATGCCATTATAGATAAGATCTTCTGAGAATTTAGGAGTCAAAATCTAAGCATCTGCAGAAGTAGGAGAAATGGTAATTTTTCAAAACCCTGTAATTTTGACTGGATATGGGCAGGTCTGTGTTAGGAGTGACTGAAATTACTCACTGGCACAGAGGCAATGCAGATGGCACTCTGTATTCTGCTTGCACTAGGTTGTGGAAGTGGGGTCAGTGTCTCAAGTTTCAACTTTTTCTTCTAATTTTTGAAAAGATTTCTGCTCTTGAACATTTTGTGTCCTAAAAGAGCTTTTGGGGCCCTTCTTACCTGCAGCGCAGTGACTTTCTGCCAACTCTCATTAAGGTATATTTACTATCATTTGCAAAAGTAAAATTAGGGCATTAATCCTCCCTTATAGTGTGACTTCATTGTATGTTGAGATGGTGCTGCTGCTGTTACCAGTATCAATGCTTTCCTCCTGAAGGTGTCAAAATGCCTTGAAGATGCTAATGAACTAGGAGTCCCAACAACCCTGCAAGATAATTAGGTAACTTTATTCTGCATGATAGACAGAAGAAATTCATTTGCACAGAGAACTGGTGATTTTCTCTAATGGGCATAATGTTTTGAGATGTAATAATTTATAGGGCCAGAGTTGAATAAAGGTTTCTGTATAGCTCTGTTCACTCCTATCGTAAAAAGATATTACAGAGGCATATTATCAGTGTGAGGATATTTGCTTTCTACTTTTCCAGTCACCCCCTACAAATTCAAATGTATTGCAAGATGGGGGTTTGAATTTTCAAAAAATTAAACCTACTTCCATAATTCTTCTTGGGTCTAACAAACAAAATTAAATAAATCTAGGTAGCGTCTCCATCTGTGGAGATTTTCAAAACCAGACTGGATAAAGCCCAGAATGTCATCTGACCTCATGGCTGGCCCTGCTTTAAGCATGAGATTGCACTAGAAACCTCCTGAATTTTCCTATGTATCAATGTTTTTGTGCTGTTTACTGCTAGAAACTGCCTGTCCATGTCAATTACATGAATATATCATTAGCATATTATTGTGTGTAGGAACTGAATATTCAAAATAAGATTAATGGAGAATACATTCTATTTATTGTAATATAATACCATAACAATAGAACTTCTTGGTGTTAAAGGAATGATGGCATCTTGTAGGACCTCTCCTGCATTAAATAAGCAAATGACTTAATTATAACTAAAATGCTTCCTAAGAGACACAAATAATAGTCGTGGAAGCCGGAACAAGAGGGTGCAAAATGTAAATGGGTCAGAAGTTATTCTGGGTACCTGTAGTGCACATTTTCAAGTTGATTTAAAAGATATTTAAAGAGATTAATCTTTTGCTTCCATAATAATTGTAAAATATGTTTTTTTCTGTAAAGTTACTAGAAGTTATGCATAACATTTGTACAATGAGTACAAATGAGTTTACACTGAGTATAAATTTATCATTAGCTTGCATGATCCAAACCCTACAAGCCTAGGGACCACAGCCTAAATAGCATATCCTTTCTGCAGATTAATGCATTAATTGGCACACAGTGCGTGTAAGCTTGTTTATTTAATGAAGTTCATGATGGTCTCTGTGGGTGAATGCGCACATTAAAATATTACAAAGCATGCCTAACACTTTTTCTTCCTTTAATTTCTGGAACTTTTTTGTGTTAATACTTGATTATTTTCTAGACTCTTCAAGCTTAAGGCAGAGGTAATCCATAATTAGGGAAATCTATGGAACCCCTGAAATCAGCGTTGTTCTCTCTGTCTCTCAGCCTAACTTGCACTGTGTCAACAGGGGACTGAGAAGAAACTACCATGACGCTCTGTGGAGCTTTGGCAGACGAAAATGCTGCCCTTTGTATTTGAAAGATAATTTCATCTCCTGGCTGTATAGGCAAGCTATCTTAAAAGTTGACTGTCTGAGGGTGAATAACTAGATCCAGGCTCTTTTGCAAGGTCTTTTCACAAACAGGAAGACAAAGACCTAATGCCCCCATTTAAATGAGCAGTTCACAGTGCAAAAACTGCAGCCTGTCAATCTAGTGGGAAAACTCTGCCAGTGACGGTTGCTACAGAAATCAGTACAAAGAAACTGCCAGAAAAGTAACTTACTCCAGCAAGTAAGAAAAAAGGAAAAGTTAAAGAAAAAAGAGTGTTGTACCAGGACAAGCATTTGTTGCCAGCTGCTGTAGCACATTACTTGTAAACTTGATCCAGACATCAAACCCATTTAATGGTGACTGCCTATAGGTAGTGTCAGGATCCCTTTTTCAATGAATGACTGTAAAGCACAACATCGAAGAAGGTATTATAATTAGTCTGACTCTGATATATCTGAACTTTACCATCTGTCCTCAGTTGTCCAAGAAAAATTAAAGAGCGTGATCTAATTTTGTTCCTCCAATGAAAATATATTTGGAAGAGGTAAAAGAGAACAACAGAATGCAAAGCAATTGCCCCCTTTGATTTTATTTACATGAAATATTTATAACTTGCATTCACTTTCTATTTTCCACTCATGTTGGAAGCATACAACTTAATACTTATGTGGAAAGCATGCATCTTAATATTTTGCATCTTGTGAATAGACCACAGTAGCAATCTGAAATCTGACCTCCTGTCTGTTTTCTGCCTACTTATTTGGAGCTGTTGTGGGACATTCAGAAAAATGTTTGAAGTTCTCTATCTTTTGCATGTGTTATGTATATTTGATTATCATAACACCATCAAGATTGTAAATGCAGTGGATAAGCACAGTCTGGGTCATGACCATGCAGCTATGGCCAGCTGGAAGTTTCTTTTTCCTAACATGAGGCATTTGGGTGCTGTATCTCCCCAGTCAGAGCATGCTCCGTGACTGATGGGACACAGTACTCTGGCAATATGTTGACTGTCCAGCTTGGGTGTCCTGTCCTGTCCATTAGCTATTCTCTGAGTACATCTGGGCAATATGGATATTAGTCCTGCAAAGAATGCGTACGTGTTTAACACTTAGCAGACCTTCAGGGTCAGGTCCAATTAACTTTAAAACATGGAAGCAGCTAGCAAGAAACCTGTGCTGGGGCATTGACTTCCAGCACTGACAACATCAGTGGACGAGAACCAGAATGAGCAAGGAAGGCTAATTTTAAAGAAATAGTCCATAAACATGACCTTGAAGAGGTTTGCTACACAGCGAGACTTAATGTTTTTTTAATATTTCTTTTTTCTCCAGGAAGAGCAAGATAACAGGAGGCGAATACAGTTAATGACAAAATTAATCTGCAGTGCAGATTCTCTTTCACGTTTCTCCTGAAGAGAAGCTGCACAGCTGCATCAGCCCAAAAAAACTTTTCTCGTGCCACCAGTACTCTTCCCCAACTCCTAGATATAGCTCTGGCCACTGTGTTCTTCTGCCTTCCCCAATTTACCTCTTTTGCCTTTCCTTGTGCATGGGGAGCATGCATAGCTGGTTGGGTCAGCCTAATTCCTTCAGAAGTGGCACCCTTGAAACAAATGATATAGCGGGTTTTTCCTTCCTTTACGTGATAATGGGGAGCCCTCTGGGTTTGGAATGTGCAGCCTGAGAAGCCTCACAAGTCCTGGTTGTTTGCTAGGTCTTCAGAGAGCAGACCAAGAGGTAACAGCAAGCAGCAAAAAGCTCCAGCCGTCATACGCTCTTCTTGCAAGGTATTTGGTCACCACCTTGGTCTTGGGGATTAGAGGATTCTGTCAGGACAGCCATGACTTAAAAAGTCCCTTCATGGATCTGATGCAAAGGCTCTGCAAGACACACGTAGAGATTCTATGGTAGTGCATGTATCTTTCTTGCTTTCTTTCTGTAGCAGCCAGCACTCTCAATACAGATCAATAAATTTCAATTAGCTACAGAGGCTTAAAATAACCAGGCTCAAAATCTGTAGGGCAGCTTTTAGCACTTTCCTTTGTCATTTTTTATCTTAAAAAAACTTATTGAAAGTGGAGTAAAGAATATTAGTATCATGCAGTTAGATAAAAAAATTCTTCGTTTGGGTTCTTTCAGTCTTTTTAATTAGTATGCTTTCAGTTTAACAAGACACCACTGAGTTCCTGTAGAAAAACGGCATGCAACAAGCAAGCTATTCTTTGCAAGATGTTGGGCTTGGTGGGCGCTTTTCTGTTTTCTATTGGGATTTAACTTGAGGTCAGACTACATATGGGCTAAGCTGATTTCATCATATACAATACTGTTGGACTTTTTCCTATATCAAATAGAGCTGATGGGAAAGGTTTAGCAGAAAAACTGTGTATGTGTTTCTGCAAAAAGAGGTTTCTGGAGAAAGAAAAAACAAGAAATAGCCAAAGTCCAACATTTACCGAGACAGTGGGTGACCTAAAGTCAAATCACTTATTTCTTGGCTATTGGGAGCTTGCACTTATATTTCCCTGGTCATACCCCTGGCTTTATGGAAATTCTTATAAAAGTCTCTCACATTCCTCTTTTGGAAATATCTTTAGTAATTATGAACTATTTCTTAAAGCACCAACTTTTTAGCTGGATCTCATGCTTTTCATAAGATTACCCCAACCAGATGGATCTGTCTAACTAGAAACTTTTGAAGGACACAGGTTTCAGTATAATGGAGAAAAAGAACTGGGGGTTGCCGGGTGTTTTTTCTTTTCTATAGGATGGGAAACTTTTCCTTCTCGGGATTTATCTTCAGTGGGCTCTTTCTTCATTGCTGGATATCCCACTTGAATTAGAAAAGCAGAAGCTTAAATAACCTATAGCGGCAACACTATACTATTTAATGATTCTATTTCTACTTTTTCTTCTTGAATGTATTTAAAAGTTCATAGAAGATTAGCATATGTCTATGTAAATTTTGGTATATAGAACATTGGATCAGATCATATCCCTTCCAAGTTCTCATTATGATCCTGTAAATTGAAAGGGATCCTTTGTGCTTAGTGTTTTTTTGAATACATAAAAGAAAGGGAATAATTTGTCAAGGTGGAAGGACATTGTACTGGTGAAACTTCTCATATTAGTGGCATAATTGATGCCAGCAAGTCACACATCCATTCTGATCTCACGTGGGTGAGGGAATAATGGTGTTATGATGTCCTTTCCTATCCCCATCTGAAATCCATACATCACATATTTTCAATGGCTGTATCTATTAATATTTAGTGTTGTTGCACTTTCTGCAACATTGGTTTCAGTAACATTGGTTGCAGTTTTTAATAACCTACAGTTAACTGAATCACCAATCTGTCTCCTAATGCGCCCCTATCTTTGTTAAAAAACATGCACACTGATGCGTTATTTCTAGTATACACTAATATGCTGTTTCTGAGATGCTTTGATTTGCCATGCTGGGTGAAGTGCCAATTGTTTAGAAAACAATCTCTGCCTCCCATGGCAAAAAAAAACCACATAAAGAACTGCCTGCAATGTGTGGATAGATGGGCAGTGACCAAGCCAGACTATACATCAAATTTATGTCTCAGGAACTTTACTATTAATAATTTTTACTGTCAACTTTTAATATCAAAGAAGAAAGTACAGCACAATGTTTTAACACACTCCAGAACACTTTATTAAATAGCATAGCGGTATGCTGTTGTAAATTGAGGTCAGGAGGAAGGGTAGCAGTACTTTACAGGCTTAGGAACTCGATACTTCGGTATACCACTGGGATAAGAGTCTCTCTTCCAAGACTGCTCGCAGCTGACAGTGCTATCAACAACTCCCGCTCATTAAGACAACAATAACAATAACATGGTGAAAAAAAAAAAGGGGGAGTAAGTATCAGAGATATAGGTAAAAACAATGATTTTGTTTATCTCAAGCAAAAAAGGCAACAAAAAGGGACCCTTGGGACACCTGAGGGAAGAAACTCTAGTGCTAATTGACATGATTAAAAAGATTACTCTGTTATTGCCAACAATCTAATTTAGTCATTAGCTGCCCAATGCTGACGCAATCAAACCTGTAGTTATAATTTTGAGTAGATGGATGACAAGGTATGCCTCAGTGTACAGATGTATATGCTTGAAGATAGTCTAAAAGAATGTGAAAAGAGCTTTCTAATAAATACATATTGTATATCTTTTTACGAAACACCACTCCTTAATGTTATTCGTCTGCTGCATGAGCTTCATTATATTTTGCGCAAATATGTAGTAGTAATTTGTCATGAGGCCACAGAAAAACAGCAAAAACAAAGCTATCTACATCTCCTTAATTTTGCCTTTTCTCAAATTAAAATGTTTACATTTTTACAGAAAAATAAATATTTGTTAGAGGGAAAATGTTTTGTGGGTTTTTTCCTCCCTATATTCTATGATTGCTTTGAAACAAATGTCATTGTATTAAAGAACTCAAGTGTTTGCTGGAAGTTGTCAAGGATGTAAGAATTAAAAAGTAGTTGTACTTACGTCCATGGCAGGTGTAACTGGCTAGCTGAGGTCAAAGGTTTGCTGCAATACTGTCCTCACATCTGTTCCTGAGTACAGTTCCCGCTCTTAAAGTGTCTTATCAGTGTCATGCATTTTTACTAAATGATGTGCCAGTGTCCTGTAATGCATTACACCTGCTCTAACCATTCTCTTTGCTAAATCGTATGTGATTCAAATGAAGAGTGAAGGGAAAAAAAGAAAAAGACTCTATATAGGCGTCTCTTTCCAGACCTCCCTGCTGCCCAGAAAAGCTCTCTGTGCCTCTCACATAAAGTCATTGTCCTATCTTAACTTTTCTCTTTAAACTTGCTATAACATTTTACCTTTCTCAGTAAGTTTGCTGCAACACAAAACGCCTGTGTTCATAGAATCATAGAATAGTTTGGGTTGGAAGGGACCTTTAAAGGTCATCTCATCCAACCCCCCCTGCAGTGAGCAGGGACATCTTCAACTAGATCAGGTTGCTCAGAGCCCCGTCCAACCTGACCTTGAATGGACCCAGGGATGGGGCATCTACCACCTCTCTGGGCAACCTGGAATAGGCTTCGAGGGATGATGCTGATGCTCTGAAATCAAGACTCTGTCTAAGTAACAGGATTGGGTCAGTCAAGGAAGAAATACCTGAGTGAGAAAGAGAGTAGCCAAAAGCTCCAAAGGTAAGGTGTTCTTATGTCATGTGCAGATCAGAAAATTGGTCTTTACTTTGAGTCAAACAAGGTATGAGCAAACATATACGAATGTCCCTGTTTCCAAATTCTTTAAATGTAAACTTTTGAAAGGTCTATTTCAAAGTTTTAAGTGGATTTTCTATATTAAAGAAAAAAAGAAAGTGCAACCCTCAAAAAAGTTAAGCTTGAAATTAAATGTTTAATGCTAATAACAGGTTATTTTTGCTTACACTTTGTTTTGTTCAGAGCAACATAAAAATACTAAAAATGAGCGTTTGAAAAAAAATGTCTTGTTTGCTTAGCTGGTATCTGCCAAGAGTTCTTGCAAATTCAATAGAATTAATGCCTTTCCATGACATTACTACACTTTATCGCTGGATGATATAAACGGGCCTTAGAAAATGACACTGCCAGGAATGGATTAAGAGAATTAACTTACACAAGGGGTCAAATCTCTGACCTCTACTCTGATTCGCCTCTCATGAGTGCCACAATCCACTAGGAGAAAGATGGAAGTGATAGCCTTTACATAGCAGAGCAGATGAGTGCTCTTGTACACAGAAGAGCTTTTGAGGAGTTGGATTGCATGTGGGTCAGTCCAGTCACAATTTACTGCTGTCTACTGCTAGGGCAATTTGCATAGGGCAGATTTTATATAGCTTGTTAAAACAAGTGTAAAGGAATCATTGTCAGACAGGAGACTACACAATGGGAATATTAACAAGCCAGCAATCTGTCATTTGCTGCCTGATTTTTTTTTCATAATAATATCTTAAAGTATAAACTAGTTGTAACCTACAGTACACAGAATGGGAAAGTGCCGTACGATCCCTCCCTCCACACAAATACCTCCAGCTCTGTTTGGGAAAAGAGTAGCCTCACAACAAAAAGGAGCCAGTACAGCAGAAGCCATGCCCAAATGGTAGCTCTCCACCTCACTAAAATTTTGCCGGTGTGCTTTCCTGGTGCCTCCAAAGGGAGAAGGAGAAGGAGTAAGGACGGGAGGAGAGTTCTGCGACTGTGAGCACAGTCATGAGTCAGGGTTGAATTTCTGTGGGATTCACAGTTCTGGAAGTGTAAAAACATGCACCTGTGGATGAAATCACAGTCATTTTAACATGAGTTAAAATCAACCACAATTCATACCTGGATGTCAGGAAAGCATTCTTACCCCGTGATGTTAATATATTTTCTGTAGATGGTGTATGTCGAACAGAGGGCTGCAAATAATTAAGCATATGCTTTCTGACATTTGAACTACGCAATGATGTGTCTGGCAAGGGAAACGTGTCTATACCTCATGTAAAAGGAGATTTGTAAAGATTTCTCTATTGGCTTTTGTGTGGGGTTGTGATGAATTTTGTTCAGTTATGAGAAAGGATTGAGCTAGGGCTTGGATCTAAAATTCTATTATTCGTAATTGTATATCAGGATATATCATAGGTATATCACAGCTGAATTTTGACTCCCGGAAACAGTTTCTCAATTGATTGAGCACAGACATCTGTGCTGCTGAGAGGAAACGTGCATTCCCTGTACAAGGGAAGCCCTTGGCGACGATGCAGGTTACCGGCCCAGTGGGCCCTCAGTGGCCCTAGAGCACACCTACCCTGCTATAGTTTTGATTATTCAACTCCTATGGAGTAAAATGCTGTTGCTTTGGTGAGCCTGTTACTTTATTTCTCTACTCAGAGCGGAGCAATCCTCACGTGTTGGTGCTGTCACTGCTCACTTGCCCCATGACAAGTCCCAGTGTTCCCAGTCCTCACCTCCAAGTGATGCAATGCATGCCTTGTACTATACAAGTACTTCTACACCTATCAGTTAGCATGTGCTATGAATGGCCACAATACAGAAACAGGATACTTCCTACCACCAAAGAAATTTCTAAACTTGTCATTCAAAGCTAAACCATGTTTGCACATAAACTATGTCTGCTTGTAGCTTTTTTTCACTTGTTTTATGTTGAGTCCCATAGATCAAAAAGCTTGGGCTTGCTGAGAACGGAAGGATATGAGACCGTGAACTGTTCGCTACAGCTTTCAGCTTTCTGGTATGGGCTGTACCCTTCCTGTACCACGTAGAGTATCACACATCTCACCAAGCTTCTAGATAACCAACACAGTTCTGCACTATCTAGCAGCTTTGGCTTTTCCTAATTGTACTTTGGGATTTAAATATGATGTGCAAACAGAGAGAATGGGTCACTCATTCACTTTTCGGAAGTGCTTTAATCCAATATAGCCACGTTAATGAAATGCCAGGCACACCGGTCCTGTTATTGTCACAGAGAGTTAGGTGATTGTATGAAAATATTACCTTCTCTAAAAACCTGTCTAAATTATCTTCCTGGAGTTTGTATGTTATTACTGATGATGATGTTGAGTGTTATTTTTTTCATAAAAGTGCTTAATCTGAAAAGAATTAGAGCTCATGCTTATGTTATTCTTTCTTCAGTAAAACCTGTAGGAAGACACTCATATCCTAGATCATGATATTGAAGGAGAAAATTTCTGCAAAACAGGACTTCAGAAAACAGTTTTTCTGGGACTGCTATTAAACAATAGAAATACATGTTGCCTGTCTTTGTTAAGAGGACATATATTAGCCACTACCAAGAAGACATCAGTGTTTAGTATAATTTAGTCCCCAAAGACTCCAATAATTAACATTTTAGCATTGCAATTTGTATATTTGTATAATGCATTCAAAGTATGTGAGGGGCTTTATAGGCATGCAGTAATGATTCTGCCTTTGGGAGTTAAAAATCCACCTGGGTGCCAAAAAGTGAGGGACAGAACAATACACTGCAGTCAAGGATAATATAATATATTTATATATATTTTTATATATCAAATTGACAAAAAATTTAATACATTTCATAGATCTGTAGTATACCTCTAAAATTATATTTTTTAGAGTACGTAAGATAATGCAGTTTAAGTCTTACAGTTAAAATACAGGGCTCTTTCTGAAAGAAGTCTGGTTATGACAATGACCTACCCCTTAATTTTTTTCTCAGCTGATAATATTTCCACTGTCACCATTTGTACAGTGTTTAGAACAGTCAGGGCCCCTACTCTGTAGGTCTTTAAGCACCGCAAGAATTAACATAATTAATCATGGTAATTATAGAAGGTGTATGCTTAAGAAAACACGGTGCAAAAACAGCACAACATACGACAGAGGCACTGCCAGTGGTAAAGCAGTAAGCAAACAAATGGGGCAACAGCCTTGTTTTAATGTACTACATTACGAGATGCAAAAGATAAGCCTGAGTGCAAGTAGATAAACAATCCAATACTCCAGTGGGATGTTGTGCATCAGAGACAGAATGCAGTGCAGATGCTTTGAGATAAGAGTTGTCCGATCATATTTCTTGACTCTCAGCAGAAAACAGAGAGCAGTACATTTAAGCATGCGGATTGATATGCTGCATTTAGGAACCGGGTAGAATGTCAGCAAGAAATGGGTAAGATAGAAATATGAAAGTATGATAAACATGCATTAAGGTAGGAGAAAGTCTGACCCTATGGCTATATTCATCTGAGAAATTCATTTATTGAGATAAAATGCAGTCTTCCATATATATGAAAATCTACAAATACTCAGAGACCAACTGCACCATTTTATTGTATGGTAGAGTAAACCATATCTTTAATGACTAAAATTTTCAAATATTTTATTTAAACAATGAATTGCAATACCATTTACAAGATATATTTGGGAAAAAAACCCACCAGTTATACCTTGGGAGGCCTTTGAGTTTTTAGCTGAAATTTGTGCCAACCCAATACAACTACAGACTATTTTTATGGTCTGATGAAGTGCAGGGCAAAATGACAGAAGAAAGTAATGACATTTCTTCACATTCCTTGTCATTTCCTCCATAAGAGGAAATTTGTGACCATTAGCTTTTAAAATGACCTGCATATCTTTTTAGAACATCATCATATCCATAGGACCTGATACTTATTGCCAATAAGACACTGCAGATTATTCTCACATAAAAGGTTAATCATGTGCATAAGTGTTTGCAGGAAGAGCTATTAAAATGTGCACTGTATGCGCCCTAGTAGCAAGGCAAACCTTGAAATAAAATGAGATAGAAAAATTCTATTCTTTAGACCTTGCTGCTTATCTGGCAATCTTTAGCGTTCAGATCACATAGCCACAGTCTGGAGGAACATCAAACAAAGGGAGAGAAATCAGCATTACAATTATTTGGAATATTTCATATCAAAGCTTATGAAAAGACTAAGAAGCAATCAGGACCAACGTCTCACTGCTAATACATGAGTTGGCTCTTCAAGGTTGAATGCCCCTTACTCTCAGTGCTATCAGAAAGAGGAATCTGAATTACCTGCCTTTTGCCATAGGTTTGGCTGTGCATTTTAGCTGTGCATCAGCTAATACACTGTTAACATTCCTGCATGCTAAAACCCTCAGACACTGTTTTCAACCCACTACCCAACAGAACTGGTCACACAGTCCTCTCTCACCTGTAACTAGCAGTTCCCTCACCTTAATTTCCCTCCTAAAATGTTCTTAGAATCCCCAAATCCACCAAGCAAAATATCTTTTGTTTTCTATTTTGAAATTAGAGAAATTTGAAACCACATGTAGAAGCATGAGCTGCAAAAACTAGGCACAAATTGCCGTTAATTCTAGTACATATGATAGGATTTTATGTAATTATAAATATTTGCATTGGTGCTTTTCTTATAATCAGATCATAAATGGAGGCTGGATCCTACCTCCTACATTTCTACCCTTAGAGTTCTTATCTGAGGAACACCATGATAGCAGAACACAATAGAGTATGTCAGGCTAAAATATTTGATTTCTTAATTGCTGTGGAAAATCTGTCTCTCTTGCTACATTGTGCACAAAGCATTCCAGCCTTCAAGTATTTTCCAAATGTCTCTGTATCCCAGTTTTATTGGTTTGTTTGGTCTGGTTGGGCTTTGAAATCAGTCTGATGAAATATTCTTTCCAAATTAAGCTATGACTTTTTCTTTCCACACCAGTATTTGATGGATCAAGTTGAGCCCATTAGTTGATTTATATAATAAAGTATCTAGGTAACATTGTGCAAATCTTTCAACACACTTCTTGTGAATCTGCATTTGCTAGACGAGGTTTGCTCTCCCTTTGGGTGCACTTTGGGAGCCACCACAAATACAGGAGCATAACTTGACTGTGGAGTCCAGGCAGAAACCAGTCTGTGTCCTTAACATAAAAAGACTAAGCCCAGTGCAGCCACTGGGGATTTTCCTAAGGCTTTTACAGCCCTCATCATGCTAATATATTGCAGGACACCAAACAGCATTAGAAGCAACACAGTTATCGTTAACACACAGAGCCCAAGTTCCCCGTACAAGAGAAGGTGCCATATAATTTCTGATAGTGGGAATGGGCTCTGCATCAAACTTTTTTTACACAACTGAACAGCTACATGCACTTCAGGTTCAAATACCAAGACCCAAGTCTGTATGATAAGCTGCCACCATGGAAACCACCTTTTCCCTTTTATTAATCATGCAAAAAAAAGGAAAGGAAAAAATCTCAAGTGGCTGAAAATGCATGATATTCAATAAGTCTTGCAATTCTAATGACCTCAAGAGTTTCTAGAAAAAAAAAATCCTTTCTGCTCCACAGTTTTTAGGTAGTAATGCTGATAGTCATTACCGGAAAAGGTTAGCTGAGAAGGACTGCAACTTTCACTACTCCAGTTCTGTCTTGTTTCCTTGAAGACAAAATAAATCAAACAAATGCAGAAGTGAGAGGAACAGATAGCCAGAGCAGAAAATACAGCATCAGTGACGAAGGTTGAATTGCATGTCATTGCAGTTGAAAAGAAGATGGGTATTACACACAATCAAGTCAGCTGGTCTGACACTCAGCAAACTTGTGGCAGTGTCAAGCTGTTTGAGATATTATCATTAGCTGCCTTTCTAGTGATAAGCTTATTTGAATCGAACAAAATTAGAACATTTTGAGCAGCCAAGGCTAGCAGACTTGCAATGAAATGGATTAGAAGTTTTAATCTGCTAAATACATCTGGTTTGACATTCCCTGTTAGCAAAGTGTGACCACTCATTGTGTAGCTGTGGGAACTGTAAAAGAGGTATTTTAGCCATTAGCAAGAACCAAAACCTAATATGTTGAGTGTTTCTATCCTCCAAGTCTATGAAATAGAGCTGTACTCTGGGGTAGAGTTCATCACATCAATAAGTCACTGAGTTGGCAGATGCAGTTGTACAAATACAGCTCTGGTCATCTCTCTCTGCCTTGCTGTTTTACTTGCACTTAATTTTAGGTCTGTTTTCCACTGCAGTGTTTTTCATGTTGATGGAAAACATGCTAAGGGTTGCTGGTGTGGCTCTGCAAATGGAAAGGTTTTACGAGAAGAAATACGAGGTGAAGGTTAAAAGGATACATGGAATCCAGTAATGTTAGGAACGTGTCACGTTTCAAATAAAGCTTCATACCTGACTGAGGCCAGGGATAGTGATGATATCCTCTATATACAGTTTTGGTTTTGGTCTGTTTAGGTCATTTCTCAGGGTCAGTATGACGAAGAATGGTGTTAGGCTGGGGGGAGGAAAGAAACGAGAACAAGCTCCAGGAGGTGGCACGGTTTGTGGGTAATTCTCATTCCATTACTACCAGACTATGGGTCCTGATGACTGGAATACTCCCTCCTTCTTTTTATTTTCTTCACTAAACAGGTCCTGTATCAATATATATAAATTCAAAGTAAATAACTTCTTATCCGTAGTACATATGTTCCATGCTATTAGGTGATAGACATAGAAAACTTTGACATGTTCTGCTTTCATATTGTAATTGTTGACTGGCTTTATAAATCACTTTATGCATGTAGATGAGACAGATTTTTTTGTTACGTTGGTCAACTAAAACAATAATTTTACAAAAATACGGTGTTCATTAGTTCTCTGCTGTGAATTTGTCTGCAGCTTCATTGGAATAAAGTTAAATTAGACACCATTTCCTTCATAGTCTCTCTGAAAGACTCTGAAAGAATCCAACCCAATCAAAGATATAACTACTGAACAAAGAATAAGCTCAAGTTTAACATTAATTATGTTAATGTAAAATCAACACAAATCCAGCATAATGGCAGCCCTTAGGTATTGAGTTCAAGATGGAGAAGTACACCAACAGGAGAATGTTTGGTAAAGCTGAGAGAAAGTAGAGAAGATACCGAGAAGAATATCCTGATTGTACTCCAAGGCACCTACCCATCAATTCCTGCAGGAGGTCTTGTTGCCTTAACAGGTGAAAAGGCCAGGAAAAAATACTGCCATTATAATTCCCCTGCTGAAAACAGCAGGGAATTCTCCTCAAGGAACGTGAGAGAAGACCCCATGTCAACTGGGGACAGAAGTAGTCTGATAAAAATTCTTAAGTTATTTTATATGATATACCTCACTGCACCCTGGAGTGGTTATTTGCAACCAAGTACAAACAGAGGACTTGCTAAAATATAGAGAAAGGATAGAGTACCATTTCCAGATAAGAAAAAAGCTAATAGAAACCTGGAAGAGTTATAAAGAAACTATCAGATGGAGAATTGTAATTGTAGTGTAGAAGAAGCAGGTTAATTGCTATTCCCCTCCAACTAATAGGCAATGAGAGAGACTGAAATTGAGCATCAACATGCTTAATTTATTTTTTTAAATTATTATGGCATTTTGAATTCTTGTTTCTATTACTCGTAAACGTTTTATGAAGAGGGTCTTGTGTATATATTATGCTCCTAGTCATTATGTTAGCACATTTAATATTAAAAAAAAGAAAAGAAAAAAAAGTCAATTCTTTCTGTACAGAATGTTTCATGACTTGTTTAAGAACCTCTTTAGACTAAGAGTCTGCTGGGATTAAATGTGGCTTTTACCTCTTCCCAAACAGACCCCAGGCCTGTTCTGTTTCAAACACCAGTTGATCAAATTCCTGTCTAGGCAAGCCTGAGACTTGCTTAGGAATATACTTGGATCTTTCTGCTCTCCTTGATATTATGTCTCCAACTGCATGCTGTATAAAATTCCCTTTTAAAAATCAATAATGATAAAGGAAGCATGCAAAACTGTGTCATTCAAGTTTCACTCCATTGAAGCATTCCGTCCTATTTTCCTGTGCATCACTGCCTTAAATCTCAACAACTTGAAGCACCTTGTCATTAAGGCATATCTGACTCTTTCCTTTTTCTGAAGAAAGACATGTGAGATCTGTGAACAAAGAGGTGAGATCTATAAGCAGAGATTTCTTTGTGGTGAGGTCCAAGGAATCTTTCTGCTAACAATGATAAATAGGGATTCCTAACTATTTAAAAAAAAAAAAAAAAGGATTTTGAAAGATAAAATTATCTTTATTTTTAAAAAAAAAAAAGTTTGAGGATCCCCAGGGTTGAAAACTAGTGAGGCAGAAGTCAGGTCATAGAGAAAAATGTTTAGCATTAAAGTAAATAGTAATTCCAAATTTTCTTGTTGCTGAAAACTTAATGAAATAATTGAATCCCTGGCTCACTACAAGTTTTATTACCCCAGTAAACAGACAAAAGCAGATTGGGGGGGGGGGGGAAGTAAAAATCACTCATAGCTTATTCCTATTTCTAGAAGAGCTACTGGAAAAGCTGTCAATTCTGTGTCCACTAGTGAATGGAATGTATAATTAATTTGCTCTTTTTGCTTGGAAGAGGTCATCTTTATCTGTGACAGTTCCGATCAGAACAAACCATCAAACCTCTAAACCACCTCCTGCTGTGAATGATTAACAGTCAGAATTATAATAAAAAAAAAATTATTTAGCATATGTTTTTCATAGCTTTAGCTTAACATACTAACCTCAGCTTACGTCTTCTGTCATATTAAGGGCTATATTTTTACACTTGTAAGTGTCTCTCAATTTCAACAGAATCATAAAAACCATAATGCATAATTTACTTTTCATTGTCAATTTTAAACACTTTGCAAAGGTCTCAAAGACTTATGCTGGATTCTTGTTCAGTGTTATAAATAGATGAAAAACGAACCTCAACATTTTTAATATTTCTGTTATTTCTTTAAAACAATTGGATTGTGCATGATTGGTGTGTAGAGCAGCATCTTTCCACACACTTGTGTATAAATGCATAGTTACAGTATAAATGCATAGTTACCCATAGCTAACATTATGGTTCTTTGCTTTGTTTTTCTTTTTTTTTTTTTTTTTTAAGGATAGTATCTTGGTGTTGACTTCACATCATGAATACCCCAACATGGTGCAAGATGGAAGTAATGTAAAAAAAGTCCAATATTTTCTCTGTACAACCACATTTTTTACAAAAATCTTTCAAATCATACATTTTCAGTAGTATTGTATAGTTCATATATTATGTGTCAATAATTTATAAACACTCATGTATTTGTGAAATCAAATAAAATTATTCTCAGCTGGGAGTTAAAATTATCAGAACTATGTTATTCTGATTCATTTTAGCATCCACACCAGTATTACCTTCTTTAAAATTCAATTAAATGTTTTGGGGCATTAGAAATTACACATGTTTTGTCACTGAGATAAACCAAGGCAAATAAATGTGTATTTATGGAAACTGACTCTCAATAGAATCTATCCATATTGTTTCATTAACTGAATAAAGAATTAAGCATTACAAATTGTGATGATTTTAAAATCTACCTTAAAATAAAAGATATTGCAAATGGTAACATCTGTCCTTTGGACTTTGTAATCTCTAATGCCCAAAAACATTTAATTTAGTTCAGCTCAGCTACCCACACATACAAATTCTGTATTGGCTGAAGCGCTTGCTGGATCAAACCATTGTTTGGATTGAATTACATATCCAAATATTTGTCATTTTACTGACAATTTGTTTTCCCTGGTTCCTACCAAAATATAGCCCTGAAATACTGACTTTATTTACAGGTCTCTTGCCATTTTGTCTACTTCACATGAAATAAACTGTTATTTACAGAAGTTTAAAATATTTACACTCCTTGAAATTGAATATTACCATATGATGTGACTTTCTAGAGCTGCATGCAGTGAATAAAATTGCAATACTCAAGATAGCATACATGAGTGTACCTGTAGCATCAGGCTTGGTGTTTGTTCTTATAGATGAATAACAGTAATTCTGTTTTATAACTTGTGTTTGAGGCACTGCTGTGACTATCAATAGGGAGGTTGTCTAATTATTCTTTGAACTGAGGTGAGGCTTGGGTTTCCATTATACAGCTGATTGACAGAAATTCACCATGCTATCATTGTAAAATAGAGATGCTATTTCTAGTAATTACTTCTAATCAGATGTTTGTTCCCTAAACCACATATACCTGCTTCTTAGAATAGAGCATGACAGTTGTTGAAAGACAGAATTCTGTTTGCTTTTTACTTGTTTACCTGGTCTCATCATCCTGATTTTTGTAAATATTTGTGAATCAATGGATTCCTTGTTTACAGGCTCTCCTACAGAGCTTGAGTGGAAATCTTATGTGATTCAGAAGTTCTGTAAATTACCACACATTATGATAAGCATGAAGAATTGACTAATGTTCATTTACACTGTAGTCATCTTACATTCAATTAGATATATATTTAAAATCTCACTTGGGCTCTCTTTGAGAAAGTCAATGCTGTAAGGTCACAAATTTCATGTTGAACAAACCCCACATTAGTCACAAAAGAGATAGCCTGTAGGTATGCAAGTTCTTGTGGTTTTTGTTGGGGGGTTTTTTGAGGAGACCAACCACTAACATACAGTATTTGCATCTTGAAATTTCATTCTAGCAATGGTATTTTAAGGTTAATCTGTACAGAAACTGAGTTTTCTTCAGCTAATTGGTATTCAGTGGATGGCCTGACTTGCACTGCTGAAGAATCCTTAATCGAGTAGGTTTTTTCATTCCAAGTCTTGATGTTGTGAAAAAGAACCCATCAGTTTTGAAAAGGAATTTTAGATTATTTTCTCTCTCTTCTCAGGAACCAGAATAGAAAGTCACGTTATCCCCAATCCCATCAAGGACTGTGACAATTGCTGTCTAGATACGTACTTGCAGTGACACAGTTATTGGGGTAATGTTACAGCATGACTGAACAATGTACCTGTCAAAACTACTACTGACGTTTGTGAATTAATGCTCAAATCAATTCAGCAAACTGTAATACATTAACTTGTGACTGGACTTAATGTTAGAGATGGAATTGGTCCAGGCATTGTTTTGTGCATATTAGAAGTGGCCAAGAACTTCTTGACAATGTTTTGTTTGGGTTTTTTAAGCTGGAAAATCCAATTAATTGAAACAGAAGCTCATTACTGGTTTGTGCCGGTATAAGAAGGCTTTTGCTGGCAAAGACTTTGCAGCTCCCTAAAGGAGTTCCTGGTCAAAACAAGTAGTGAGAGAGAAAATGGATTGAAATTGTAGGGTTGTGGTCTCCAGCATGAGAAGAGAGTGCCATGATGAACAGATTATTATTTTGATTAGTCTTTTTCAGGTTTACCTGCTGGAGCTGTTTCATGACGTGACTTATTATGTATTAGTTGATGAGGCAGTGTCAGCAATGTCCCAAGTAACTCCCATGCCTACTGAATTTATCCTTAATAATTTTATCCAAGGTAGAAATTCTTCGAAAAGGAACAGGCTTAATAAATAAGATCCAAATCCAGTAACTTCATCAAACGGATCATCTGTGAATGGGGAAACAAAAATGGACATGAGCCAGCCAGAGCCAACAGGAAACGTTGGTATAATTCAGAGCATGTTGAAGGCTGAACATCGCATGACCTCCAGTCATCAAAGCAGTGAAGGCAGTAGGACTGAAGCACAAAAGTTAACTCATGTGGACGTAATACTGTATGACACCTGAGATAGCGAAGAATTAAACTCAACTCAATGTGACACTGTTCAAAATTAGTCCATTTAGTAAGGGTCCCTAGGCACTACACTGCTAGCCTTCAGCAATCGCTCCTCAAATGAGGATTGCTGGCGCATACCATGCCCCCAGCACTATTTCTCTTCCTTCCTTTCTCCACATTTTGGGGTGTTTTTGCTGCCACTCACTGATCAAGATTTATACTTTGCTCTCATGCAACCAAACAGAAAACTTGAATTTCTGGGAACTACAGCTCGAGGTAATCCACTAAGTGGGTTTAGCAGAATGACTGCAGGATCCTGGCTGAGCTGCTTCCCTGAGTAATGACTATAGATTAGATGTCATAATAACAGCTGTCAACAAGCAGCGTGCAAAAGAGTTTTTTGAAGTCACAATTACTCGACAACCTCTATTCCCCTCGCATACTAGAAGCACGTTTGATGTGCCGTCTGTTGCCCTCCCACCCAGTGTTACCACTGCTTTGGGCACCATAACATGCCTGCTGCTGCTTGCAAGATGAGTCACGCAGCTCAGCAAAGCCTATGCTTCAGCTGTGGAAAATGAATAAAAGTGACACCGGCGTCCTGGCAACATAACATGTACTTAAACTAGTGCCTTTTCAGTTCAGCGGGAAAGTGTTTTCCTTTGCATTTGGGATTGGTGTTGGCAGGAGGTTGGAAGTGACCGCTCTGTGATAGCTTTTGTCTGTAATTGGCCTTTGCTATACTGACATAGTTGATCTCAGTGGGAATAATTAATCTTTCACCCACTCAGGATATTGACTGGGTAGCTAGAGCTTAGAGAGATCAGCTAGAATTGTTCTGAGTCACCAAAAAATTGGCACAGGGAGAGGCAGGATGAGAAGGGATAGAGGTCCTCTACAGTAACAAATGTAAAACCATGCAGAGAAAGAAAATAATGCATTCCTTTGCTTTCCTTACAGAGTAGCTGATCAAAGAGTTTTCTAAATAACAATCTAAAACATTGGATTGATTAAAGATCTGCCATATGCAAAAAACTATTATTTGCTCTGTTTAGAAGGCAGCTATCTAATACTGAAAGGAGAAACATGATTTTCCTGCCTTAAAATTGATAAGATGGTTACCTAAAAATAGGTTCCCTGTAAGACTATATCTAAAGAAAAATATACAAAACCTGTTACAGCTCCAGTAACATATTTTCTCGCTGTTACTTCTCTCTGAATTTACATGTCATCATTTCAAGTCCTTTAAATGGTATTTAAATCGAGAAATCCAGTACACCGAGAATGCCTAATGTGCATGAGGATACACATTTTGACAGTGCAGTAAGCAATATTGATTCAGCCAATTCTTCACAAAAAGCAAATGCAGAAGGAAAAGTCTTATAAGTGTTGTTTCTTGTGCTCCCCATTTTTCAGTCTTAGAATAGTCTGCAGATTTAAATGCATGAGGAAAAATTCAGGAGGCCAAGCCAGGCAAGAGTTAACCACCGTCCTCTCTTCTAGAATTTGAATGCATCCAGAAGTCTTCCTTGTGACTATCGGAATTTGGACACAAATTTAGTTAAATGTTTTCTAAACCAACACTCCTGTCTGAGTAAATAAGATTTTCCACACACAGAGTTTCAGGACAAGCACCATTACCAACAACAACAAAAAAAAATTCAGCTTAAGCATACATGGCAGAAGAGAAATTTATTCTGTTCTCTTTGTAGATAATACACCATTAAGTGTGACTTAAAAGCCACGGCTGGTCCTAAGCTGTGAATTTTCATTTTGAATTGTTTTCAATTTTCTGTTCCATATAATTTTTTATTTAAAGCTTATTTTATTAACTAAAAAGTTGGAGGAGTTTTTTTCATTTGAGATCTTCCTTTCAACATGAATTTTTTTACTTCATTAAAAATTAATAAAATATTCAGTCCAAATTGATTTTTCATTTTTCCCATGATTTGCCAGCAAAGCACAAAAATACTGTTTGCCAAGCTCAAGTCACGAAATATTTAGTGCATCATGCAGAAACAGTACAATGTAATTTTTACTTTTTCATAAATTTTGTTCTGAATGCATTAATCTTTATACTTCCAGGCAAGTAGCTCCAACAGCTTAAGTGCATGTAAAATACTGTTGCAAGGAATAGACATTTTTGTCTTTTGTTTCCCTCAGTCAAATTTCATGATCTTGCTAGCTGTACTAATGCTAACAAATTACCAGGCACTGATAGGTTTGGGTTGGATTGGGGAGAGTGGGGGAAAGGAGGAAAGGTTTGTTTCTCAGGCATTAGGCAGTTACACATTTACTTTTTTTTTATTTTAAACAATTAAAAAATTATTTTTATTAGACTAATCAAATGGTTAAACCTTCTGGATTAATTCTTTCAACTAAGTAAGTATTGATCACATGGAGGTGTAGCTGCATAGTGGATTCATGTACTTTCTGTGTGAAAGCCTTACAGCCTTCATAAAGTAATAGATAATCGTAATATAGCAGATAACTGTAAAAAAAAAACCAAACCAAAACCAACTAAAGTCATAATGATAAAAGAAAGTACAATTATTTCAATTTATAGCATCTTCTTCTGTTCTCCTTTTCCAAGTTGTGATTTAATAGAGCTTCTAAAAAATGTTAGACATTTTAAGACTGTCCTTCAACTAAGAAAACATGTTTTGTTGAGAACTCAGAGTTATCCAGGGTTCAGATAAAGCTCATGAAAGTGAAACTTTACTCCAGCTATTTTTGTTTAAGTTTTAGCAACTTCGTTTCTTTACCTTTTTGACTAAGTTTCCTTGGAGATCTTGTTAAAGTTTCACGACTTGCTCCTCCATCCTTGCTGAGGTTTATTGTTTCTCAGTGTATTTAACAAATAACGTTTTGAAACTTTGGGGTTTGGGATTTATCTAGGGTATGAATTAAAGAATTCATTTTTCTTTCCAAAATCTTCTCCATGGACTTCCAGCAACTTGTTGCTATTGCAGCTTCATGTTTTCTTTTAAAAAGCAAAAATTTGAGTTTTATAGCTGTGCATTGTTAAAGTAAAGAAAAGAACGTGCTGGGAGCTGAAAGTTAGAAACAAGATATGCCTTATGGCCATGTCAAAGCTATTAAATCTCCATCATAAAAACTAATCTTTTGTTATTTTTTTCCTCTGAAGAAATAGACTGTGATCTCATTGTGTTTTATAAGCTAAGAAAGGTCAAGGCCAGCCTCCTCAGTGTTTGGATGAATGAAAACCTAAGAACTCATCTGTGCTTAGGAAGATGCTGATTAAGTTAGTGCAGAGACAAACAAGATCTAGCTAGAACAGTTTGAATTTACTTTTCACAGCTGTTTATTGCTGCTTCTTTAGGTAATCATTACAGCCCCAACAGCTGAGGCCAAACAACAGCTTGTGGGAATCCTCCCACTCTGTTCCAGCGCAAACCAGCTGTATTAATTTAAGTCACTGTGGAAGATTGCTCAGGCTAACCCAAATGGTGACTTATTAGTGCAGTCAGTATGGGGATGATGATGAAGATGAGGAGGAGGAGGAATTGTTAATATTGTGACCTAAAGCTGCTATTGCTGCCTTCAAAGTGAGTAATTTACGGTTCTCTAAGCTACACTGCTACGGAAAGGTAATAGTAGGAGGAAGTGCTCCCCACTTGTTTTGGGAGGTATGATTCTTATTTTTGAGAGCTTGGGCCCTTTCAAACACCACTGAAGACTTTCTGTGCAGTTAACAGTGTCAAGTACCAAAGAGTTTCAGATAGTTTCATATTCTTCTTGTTGTTATAAAAATTAGTCCTCTCTTTCTCTTGACTTCAAGAAAATCAAGTGAAAAGGAAAATTTTTTTCAAGTGAAATAAAAATTTCTTAGTTCATATTAGATTGGCTTCATTTTTTTTTTTCTCCATGGAAATGCAAAGCAATGCATGGAGAAAAGTCTTTGATAAAAAGACTAAATGGAGCTCATTTCTTCAAAAATAATTTGAGTTTCTTTTACATACCTTTTTGTCCATGACTAATGCTAATTTTCTGATCAAATTAGGACTAAAATACAATTTGGTTTTTTTGTTTGGGAAATATCAATTTCATACAAATGGGAAATATTATTTAATATTTCTGTTCCACACTACTGCATACTGTTGATAAATGCTGTTAGACATAGTCCTCATGATCACAGGTAATGTTGCCAAATAAAAAGAAACCCAGGAAATCAACTTGAGTATTCTACACCATCTATTTTTTAAGTCAATCTTTTGATCTGTTTTGGACCTCTCTAGCTCGCTCTGGTAGCCCTAAGCATCGTGGACACAAGCCTCATGAGCAAGAACTTGTTTCTTTTCTTTTTGAACACTGATATTTTAGGATAAGTTAACTGACAGAAGTTTTGTAATCAGTTTATTAGATTATTTGTGCATCTGTTTACTAAAGTTCATCAGTGCCCTGTCTTATGATTTCTAATCATCTTTTTTCCTGAAAATCATCTCTTTCCTGTGACACCCGTTGCTTCTACTTATGAAATTATTACTTATAGAGAACAAAAAGGAGGAGGTAATCCCAAAGCTAATGATCTTTTGTTTAGATCGTTTGTGTGGAATCAGGAGCAGATGAGAGCTTTTTTGACTCTCACAGATGACTAAGTACATGCAATCTTTGCAGTAATATCATGACTTATTATTTATTATCTGGGAGAGACGTGAAGCCTCTGGCAAATGAGGGACTGAGTTGCTGCCAGTGCCATCTTTCCACTGGCTATTGCTGAGGGACACCAAATATTTCCCCTCAGGCTTTTTTTGTCACTGCTTCCTATACAAGGAAACCAGAAAAAGGTACCTGCTATGTTTCTCCCATATGAGCTCAAAAAACTCTACAATGAGACCCTTGGAGAGATTCTTAATTCTGTTTGACTACTGAATTGCAGTTTCTGAATTACTAAAGGGTGCTTATACATACATACCTGTGTGCATGTAAAGATATATATACGCATACATATATACATATCCACACATATATCAGACAAGCTACATTGATATCGGGGAAGTAAATTTTGTAATAGGCACTGTCCCTTTTCTCCTAAACAAAATAACTATCAACAGTGGCATATGATTAATGCCACCATTTGATTAATGCTGTAGTTTAGAGATAGATTTCAATTAAAATTGTGTTAATTCATTTTTATTTCTCTCAGATTGGAGAGAGGGCCTGCAATGCTCTGTGGATCAATTTGTTACTTCAGTTTGGGGCACTGATGAACAGCAGCTCCATGATCTACCTGTGTGGAAAGGACCATACTAATTGTGATTTGTAAATGTTATTCCCTCATTGTACTATTTTAGAGCAACACTCAATCCAGGTAATTATGATCTGTTGCCTCCGCTGCAAGAAGACACTATATAAATCCTTCAGCTGAAGTGGGCTTGTCAGGCTGAGACTAATGTGCGGGTCCTCAGGACAGATTTATATTCAAGGTCCATTTGGTAGGTGTGATTTCCAGTTTTTCATTGCTCAGAACTGACGACAAACTGAACTAGTTGGTTATTCCCCACCGATGCTGTTGTACTGATAGGATGATTGATAATCTGTGACTAATTTGGAGTCACTCACATGTTAATACCAGGCAGTTTCGACAAGCCTTAGTTTAAGTATCGATTTCTTCTGTAATTTACAAAAGAGAGGCACACCAGACATGATGATGCTTTGGAAGTTGTTTGCATCCTTCTTGTAGGGAACCCCCACCCCCAGTCAGAAGAAGACCCATGGTATAAAGTTCGTGTGAATCAAATACTCTTACACCTGCTCAGGAACAGTTTTGTTTTGTTTCCTTTGTCTTTCGTTCGTGATGGATTTAAATTCAGTTTAGAGATAAATAAATAAATAACTCTTTCAGCAGTGTATTAACGAGTCTGTCCCAGCAACGTAATGTACTCGTCCCTTGCTACTGCATGTTTTCTGGTTTTACAAGGCGTCACAGCCTCAAGGGCTGAGAGATCAAGGCATGTTTTGCTTTGTTATCTATTCAAACAAAAGCCCTTTTTAGTCAGCACAGCTAAGGAAGTACGTAATACCATTTGACAAAATAAATGCACGTTTTGGTCACGTTTTAGAAATCGTTAGTTTTTTTTTTCTTTTCCTGGAAAAATATATTGTGTTAAATTCAGCTTTCTTTTTTAAAAAGTGCAGTTTCCATTGAAATCAATAGGAATATCATGGCTGAAAAAAGGTGCATATTGGTAGTATATCAGGGCGTATGGTTGGAACACGTGGAAGTTCATCTAATGGGCATGAAGGATAGCAAAAACTGTAGTGGAGAACCCAGGATTTTTACCCAGTAAAACATCTTTTTGCATAATACCTTACATCTGGAAACATCAGACAAACAGTTTGGAAGGTTTAATGAGGCCTAAGGATAACAGCCTTTAGTACGTGGAAAAAAAATAGAGAGTCAGTTACAGCAAGAAAATTTTCCCCTCTGTTAACTGTGATAAATGACTGTTTTAACAGCGGGTTAATATTCCCTGGCACCTTCAAAACTGTGAAGATATTTTTAAGCAAATAGAAAAGATTTGTAATGAAAATTTAACTAATTCACTTTCCTTTCTTACTACTGAAGTAATCAAACTGTGAGATATGTAAATCATTTTGCAAAAAGAATTTCGCCCTGGGAAATTTGCTAAAATATATTTATTTAATTATTCATTTTCATTTAAATAGCGAAGTTTTTTACAGGAAGATAAATCATAAAACAAAAACCCCTATAACGATATAAAAAAATGGACGCTAGTTTAACTAAAGATCAAACAAACTTGCTGCTGACAGTATTAAAAATAATGTGCTCATTTTCTGATTGGCAAACTGCCCTGTGCGACAGGAAAAGAATACAGGAATAAAGTACTTTGGGGTTGGTTTGATTGTTTGTTTGACTGGGGTTTTTTGTCACCACATATCAAGGTGAATGTATTAGTACCTGTCTCCTGCTGTTTTGCTAATATGTGTCAAACTAGCTACATTCCATACAGCACAATACACAATATCATGCAAACAGTAAGTAATTATGCAGCTGTATACACAAAATGAAATCAGAATGCGATATGCAAATTAGCCATCCAAACCCATCGAGAATAGAGATACATTTAATGTGATCTGTAGAGCTGACATTTTCAGCAGG
>NW_010555694.1:26490-48541 GCF_000687285.1 Phaethon lepturus
GAGCAAAGATGCAATATATGCAAAAATACCCATCTCATGTTGGCTGTATCTTTTGACCATTTTTGATTACATTTTCCTTTGCCCACTCTTGACCAAACTGAAAGCATCAACCACTCAGCCTTGGTGAAGGGGACTGTTGCCCTGTGCTGTTGTATGTTGCTGCAGGAGCTAGTAGCAGGAGGGTGGTAATAGAGTTTACAAGGTAGTTTTGTGATTACGGCACTCTCATGAGTACAGCAGTTTTAATTCTTTCCTAGGTGAGAATTTACCCATTGCTTTGGCAAACGTGCACATCTCAGGTGATCAAGGCTGTGCCTTGTGTCTGTATGGCACAAAGCAAACACGCGCTGGAATATTATTCACTTTATCTGAAAATATTGTGACACAAAATTCCTGTGTTATAATGATAAGTAAGGGCATACTTTATCCAGATTTTGCTGTTCATTATGTATGATATCAACTCTAAGGCTCTGATTCCACCACAATTTGCTCTCTGGCACGGTGATGAAGTAAAGCAGCGCTGCAAGATACTGCAAACAGTATAGAAACTTTTCAAAGTGCTTGACTTAGGCCATATATACTTTAGAAGGACTTCACTAATTGGAATCCTTATTCTCTTTGTTGATGCACTGAAGCATAGGTTTATTCCATGTAATTTAGGCATCCGACCAAGATATCTAAGTCAGAAAACATTTTCCCTAAAATCCCGGAAAGTCAGTGAGGAGAAAGAGATGCACTTCCGGGGATTCAGATTGCAGAAAACTCCATATTGTACAAGAGGTCTACAGAAGTTATGCTCTTCATTTAAACTCCTAAAAGGAAGGTATGTGAATCTGGTACCAGTGTACATTGATCTATTTTGAAGACCTGTACTTATATGACTTGTAATAACTGAAATAATGTTAATTTGTAGGAATTAACTAAAGGATTTCTGAGTCACACTGAAAGTAAGATTTGTGTCAAAATTCTGAAGAAGCAGGCATATTTCTATGCCCTGCAAATTATCCTGCAGGTTGAAGATTAAACTGCCTTACTAATTTACATGTGTGCTCAGTCAAACAATGTATGGTGGCCTTGAAAGTATCACTAGTGACTGAATCACTAACAGAAAGGTCTGCGAAAAAACTGTGTGTCAAATTTTGCAGAACAAGTGGATTAAAGTGTCAGTGTTGCAGGAGGGTCCATGGAATTCATGAAGAAACGAGGAACCTGGTTGTTCATTTACATCACAGACCTGATATTTTTCTAGTTAGTACCTGTCACACTGGCAGCTGCCTTTGGCTTTCTTCGCAGCCTGCTTCTGAGGGTTGGGCAGCTGGGCGAGGGATTTGCACAAAGCTAAGGGTTATAACAGCAATGACCACAACAAGCATGAAAATCCCAGGCAGGGAATTTCATTATAATGTTAGATCACATTTAGTGCTGCTCCAGAATGTTTTAATTTTGGTTATTCCTGCTCTTCTTCACCCTAAAGCAGAGCATGGGATTCTGAAGGTTGTTTGTTTATTTGGTTGTTTGTTTAGTTTACGGAAAACACAGTTAGTGAAATGGGAATGACAACATCGAAAAGGAAGATGGGACTGACGGGAAAGTTAAGGAGGGTTTTATCTTCAACGTGAGTCCAGCAGCCAAGGTACTCATGGGTTAACACATTTAGCAGGGTATGCAAGTAGAAGTCCACCTGATGGTCCAGTAATGAAATGACAAGCAATACTCTATGATTGCCCTCAATTACCCTATGCAAAGCAAGAATTAATTACTAGCATTGAAAAAATTCACCTTTGTCCCTCATTTCAGGCTCTCATTTATACTGAGTGTTTCTCAGGCAATATTAATAGAGGTCCAAGTACTTGATAGCTGGTTTTTTTCTTCTTTTTCCTTGTAATGGGGCTGATCCTTTTACATGATAACTGTAGTCTAATCAATCAATGGCTGGAGTAAACGTTAAGGCATTTACAGAGCATTTTAAAAGTGCTGAACCCACCCATGTACTGTTTGGCACTTTGTTGTCCAGAATTGTAGTACAGAGGATGGTTAATTTGATCCATTTGTTTTGCAACAAAGACTGCCACCACCAAGTTATTTTAATGTAATGTTATAAATCAACTTGAAGGCTGCATAAAAAAATAAATAAGCCAAATAAAAACAACCTAGAGATTCATCATGTTTTGTCTCTTTTTCCTTCTTGAATCAAGAGATGTGTTTCTAAAAGAAAAACAATGCTAAATGATCATTACCCTAGCCTCCCTTTGATTTACAAGTTGCCTGTATAGTATTATATTGGAAGAATGAACTGGCTGCTTGCATGTGATTTTAAAATATATTCTGTCTATGCATATTTAGTATAAGTCTAGACATAAATGCAGAGCCAGAACCAGAAATTTAAACAGAAATTACTAAAAAAAAAAAAAAAGAAGTTATGAGAATAATCATATTCCCCCATGTCATATTTATTTTACAGTGAGGTTGACCCTTTATTGAGGTCTATTTTAACAAGTAGAAGTGATGCTGTAGTAATAAAAGAGAGTGTAGTCATATAGGAGAATATGCACCAACATCTTTATTTGGTTCTAGACATTTTCTTGCGAATAAAAAAGGCTTAGAAGATATGTGTCCAGACAATTAGGGACAATTTTGAGGAGCACTAAGATTTTTGCGTACACTGCTATAACATTTAGGTGCCTACTAAGGCTGAAGACAAATACATGAAGAGTAAAAGGTAGCAGATGAGAAATCAATTCCAGAGACTTTGAGATTTGCAGTCCCCGGTGTCAGATGGGGAGAGCTGGTCGCGAGCTGCTAGCGAAGTGAGAGCAACTTCCAAAATCAGTGGTTCAAATTAACCCTCTTGACTCTGCTGTGAAAGGTACTGTAAATACTCACTCACTCAGGAAAGAGTGGGAGGAAGTTTCAAAAGCCCTCCGTCTTCTTTCAGCAAAAATCCATGAAAGGAGGCCTCTCATCTGGGTAGACGTCTATAATGTGTTGGCAGTATCTGAAGTGGTCATTCAAGCTTCCTTTATAGAAAAAGAATAGGCACTTCTAGAGTGCTGTCTCCCTCATTTCTTAGGTAGAGATCTGATACGGACCACTTTAATTGCTCTCTAAGAGTTCCTACTTCGCACTACCGCTAAAAAGGAGCTCTGGAAACTAAATCTGTGGTAGGTGTCTACAGAGGTCTGCAGGTGGATGAGAGAAATCCCATCTCCATTAAGTGACTTATGAGTGCTTTGATCCCATTTGGTGCTAAGTCAAACTGGTTATTTTGAGTGATAACCGAAGATTTAGGAAGCTGATCCTCGCCATTTCTAATAGTTAGAAGATTTCAACTGAAAACTGTTTAAAATAAGCTGTTTGCCTTTGCACTGAAGGGGACTGGAATATGTCACAGACCAGCTATAACCTAGAAATGCTTCTGACAGCATCTCCCATCAAGAAAGCAGTATTTGCTAGTAACAGAGTGGGTGGGCATCCATGTCAATCATCCATGTCAACCAGCATATCGTGAATGAGTTCAGG
Source organism: Phaethon lepturus (assembly GCF_000687285.1). NCBI lineage: Eukaryota > Metazoa > Chordata > Aves > Phaethontiformes > Phaethontidae > Phaethon > Phaethon lepturus. The sequence goes on from NW_010555694.1 coordinate 30,010, forward strand.
ATAGACAGCAAAGTCACCTGATCATGTAAGTGTATTCTTAATTGCTTTCTAAATAAACAGTAGCAACAGAGGTGCTCGGGCAACACGGAAACATGATCAGACACTAGTCACAATGAAGACTCACTCACGAAGACTAGCTTCATTTCATATATATACTGCATTTTGTCTCTTCTTTACGATTTTTAATATAATGTTAGCAAAAGATACCATAAAAGTTTGTTTTTTTTCTTTTTCCAACAACTCAATATCTTCTTTCTTATGTTCCAATTTAAGGGACTTTTTTCCAGGAATTTTTTCTGCTGAAGGGGATTTTTTTTTTTTTTTTAGAAAAGTAAAAGTATATAAAACCAAAGGATTATAGAAGTTACACTATGACTCTGGAGTTGAGGCTGCATTTTCATGGAAAGGAGGATTAAAATCCTTCTCTTTCACACATCACAAGTTGAAGTAAGCTTTTAACTTAAACTGCAACCTTCACAGAAACATGATACAGCTGAAGAAAAAGACAAGCTCAGAAGTTATGCATGTTTTTTTTGTTGTTGTTGTCTCCCCTTGTTTTCTACCTGTATTATTATGAAGCAAAGTGTGGAAAATATACACCTGAGACTGCGTTAGTTGTTTTAATGACCACCTTCGCAGCTAGACACACTAGAAGCTTTGCTGCTCTGCAGCATTTTTAATGGAAGGACAGGCTCAGAAAAATAAAAACATTAACAGCAAACCTTAAATCCTTGGCTTTTGTATGCCTGTGACTGAATATCCCCGACACAGTACGAAATGACAGAATTGTCATTTTGTACAAGATGTGTGCCTGTGCTTTGTTCCTGGCTTTATTTAATGAATAGAGAACAGTTGTAACAGCACAGCACTGGGCTTGGTGAGAGAACCAGGCTGGCACACTGGTTAATGTAAAGATATGTGCAAGAGTAGTGGCTAGCAGGGAGACTTCTAACAGAGGGGATACAGCAGGTATTAGCAGAGCGTCGGGTAAGAACGCGGATGCTGAATGAGTCAAAACTGCAATGCTTTTTCCCTGGGCGTTAAGATACATAGCATTAAAATCTTCTTGGGTAATCCGTAGAGAGGGGTGAGAGAAAGGAGTGAAAGGAGAGCAACTGCACACAGTCGCAAAGGCATGTGGCTTGTTGTGGTAGCTCAGTGGAAGCGTTTCGGTTCTTCTGACCCTGCTTAGGAATCCAGCAATGCTGAGGCCAGCAGAGACTTTCACAGAAAAATCTGATGCTGTTGGTGGCTGAATTATTCCTTTTTTAAGACGACATACGCTGGTGGACTGGTAGGAGGCTTTGTAGGATTCAAATGGGAAATAAGTGTTTGCAGATCTTTGGTTATGATGTCATTATGGTTTACAGGATAAGGAACAAATTTGGAGTCTGGTCCTGAAAGTGTAACCAATGAATGTTTCTCTGCCCTTCAGGATGACGCTAAGATAAAACTTTAAGGAGAAATTAAATGTGTCATTAGAACTTTGATAATATCTGACTACATTTCACCTCTAAACGAATACGTTTCTACATAAACAACTGGTAAAAATAGAAGTTGCTGAGGGAATAGATTTCTTTCCCATTGGTTTTCAGCAATCTTTATATGCAGTGAAACATCCCTAATGTATGTCCAATCTCAACACAAAACAGTTAAATGAGTAAAAGCTCAGAGCAGTAAATTGTGGGCTACATTGATTTTGTGACCTGCATACACAGTGAATTTTTCACATTGAGGCTACCCACAAAGTCTTTTGTTTTCTACTTCTCAGATTTCAGTTTGAAATAATTGAGAGGAAGCTTTCAGAATCTCCTTTCAGAGGCATCTTTTGGAGGTGACCCTTGACTTGGAAGGAACAGAGCAGCTCTTCAAATATCGCAAAATTACAGTATTTTCAGGGAACTTTTACTGTTTGACCTAGTTACTAGGTATATATAAATATAGTATTAAAATCAAAATTGTCCAGAAAATCATTAATTACCTGGTTTTTAAACTTCTTAGATGATGATTGAGGAAGAAATTAAAAATGTAACTTTCTCACTGAAAAGTCAGGATCCCTCCAGTTAATGTGCTTGCATAGTCTGTTTGTCACAAGCGTTCTGTACATAAAGGTTTTGGTTGGGACATAGTGAAGTTCAAAACAAAGGAAAAAAATGCATATCAAGTCAGAAGGCAAAATTTTGTACGAATGCTTAATTTTTTAAGAGAGACAGTTACATTCCTTCCACAATAACAGTAATCATCTTGAGGGGGTTTTTGTGGGGTTTTTTAGGGAAGGAACAGAATAACGTGAATAGTATGTTTTTAAAGGGTTTCCATCACATTAGATCTGATGGGAAAATAGGAAGTTTTGTTTTTGGTCTTCAGACTGCAAATAACCAATTTAAATCTAGCTACTCAGATCCAGCTCTTTTCCTATGTCTGTTTAACTTTTGGGAAAATAGCTTGCTGTTTGCATCATTGACTTAAGATGCGAGTTTTGACAAAATTACATGTTTTCAGTATTTTTCAGTCCTCACTTTTTACTGTAGGAAACTAGACTTCAGGAATTTCTGAGGAAGGTGAGATAAGGAAAAAACAAAACTAAAATTGAGCATTGAATGCCTTATTTCCATGAGAAAACTCTTTCCTATTCTGAAAAAAAAAAGTGATTATTGAGACTTACAGCACATCTTCCATGCATGTACACTCTGATTTGGTGGGAGAGGACCATTTAGGGCTAGTCTGGTAATCAGATTCTTTCTAGCAGAGTTTGTATATATTATTTAGGGCTTACTGCCAAAGATAGGTTCCTATCATGCGGTAAATATCACATATCAGATGCAAAGTATAATATTAAGGTAAAGACAAGCCAGTGTTATTTTCTTCAGGACTAAATTAAGTGAGAGCTCTAGATGCCTAATAAATAAAAACAACTGTAGCTCTATTAGGAATTCAAAATTAGTTAGTGAGAAATGGTATGTGAGTAGTCCCATAGTAAAGGAAAAAGAAAAAACCCTTCTTTTCTGTAGAAGACAGGACTAAACCACAATGGAAATTATTTTAGTGTTGCTTTATTTTCTTTATTCAGGCTGAGCTTACACTGATGCTGATAGCAAAGAATTTCAAGTTTTGGTTAATACTCGTAGTATTTTCCACTGTGTGAGTAAAATTTTCCACTGAATTAAAATGAAAAATACTCCTTTCAGCTATACAAACATTGCAGTTGGACTAGATGATCGTTGTAGGTCCCTTCCAACTGAAATAGTCTATTCTATTCTATTCACTAAAATAATTCATCTTGTCTTCTCATGGCTACATCCTCAGATAGACAAAAGTTTGAGGTCCAGGACCTGAAATTCAGTCTCCAGCAAACAGCAACTTCAGCAGCTGCTAGCACGATGTCCCTTTCCCTTTACCACTCCCAGTTCTGATGGAAGACTCTTGCCAGAGCCTTGCTCCCTGGTTGCATTTGCTATTAACTGTCTTTTTGTTTCCAGGTTAAGTTGGATGTTCTGTTGATACTCACCTGGTTTTGCACCAATATGGAACTTAAGCTTAAATAGTTCTTTTCCATCCCTTTCTGAAAAGTTATAAAGCCATAAACCAGTAAATATGTTATATACACATACATATGTATGTAGAAAGTATATTGTACTTATGTGTAGTGTAATGCAAAAAAAAAAAAAGCATAAAACATTCCAAGGTAGCAAACTATTTTTACATTTGAGAAATCAAGGGTTTTAAAATCTGTGCAGTATTTGCATTTTTGGGTGTGAATCACGGCTAGGAATTAGTCTGCAGCCAGCAATTAACAGATAGCTGATGAAACAGCTTATGCAGAAGGGAATCGTACCTGTTCTTGGTGTTCATGGATGGCACTTCAAAACTACCTGTTGTGCAGAAACACAGTATTGCTTTCATCCTGGTTAGCTTCTGAAGTGTGTATCTTCTCAGGCTCTGATGTGCCTCTGAACCATTTGGACTAAGTCCAGGCAAAATATTTTCAATTCAGCAAATCAACTTCCTGCTGTGGTACATTGTTAGGAGGTACTGAAAGGTGCTTCCAGATTTGTAAATAACAACATCTCATATAAAAATGATTCTTCTGTTAATAGAAGACTTTATGTAAACCAAAGCATTCATTTCAATCTTTGGATAGGTATGGTGATGTGGGAGAGAGTGCAAGCATCTGGACAGCCCTGTTAATAGAGGAAAGAAATCCTACAGATTATATTGTTAAATGTAAAAGTCACTAGATTTTAATTTTTCGTTTAAAATTGTCTCAACTCGTATGCTGAAAGTGATGTTTCAGGAATACGGATGAACAGACAAAATATGTCTGTTAAGCCATTCCAAAAGAGATCAAAGAGAAGAGGCTGGAGTTTGGCAGCAGACTTTTGAAATACAAAATGTACTTAATCCCTGTGCTGAAATTTCTGCTAACTGTACTACAGGTCAAGAGGGTCTCAAAGGCATAAGAAGCTCCATAAGTTTGATAAAAATGGTTACACTCATGAAGAACAGCTGTGCCTTTTAAACACTGTCATAATACTGTTTTGTACTAGTTCTTTTTGTACATTAGTGCTGTCATATAACATAAGGAGAGAAAACCAAAGTGATTTCCTCTTGAGGACATCAACCCACTAGTGAAAGTGTATTAGGTCATGATCCTATGCCGACTTATAAAAGATATGAATTGTCACAGCCCCGAGACGCAAAGTCTTGATGTTGTTATTTCAAGCTGCTTTTTTAAAAGCAAGATCCAATAAAAAAACCTAAGTGGGATTTGGACAGTATTAAGCAAATGCATGCAAAACTGTAATTTTGAAATTTTACATGATTTTCCTGCCCTGTACTTGAAGAAATGGAGCTCCTGTCACATGCACCTTATCTTCTGACCTTAAACTCGTGCACTTCACTCAGAATAGCATAAACCAAGTCAGAATCACAAAACATAGGTACTCTTCCAAATTGCCAGAAGCTGCAGCTAACGGTTGTTTGTGGAGCATCCCTAACACAACCTGTAGGATGCGATTGCCCACAAAATGCAACGGTGATTTCTGTTTCCTTTCATTATATGGAAGCCAGAAGTAATGGTTGTCACCATAGCAGTGCTCTTGCTGTAGAGGTTTGTAGCTGAAGCACTCTCCCAGAAAAACCTGGCTTCTGTATCTGCTTTGGTATACATTAGTACGGCTTCGTATTACTCGGGTATTGATGTTTCTACTCTTGAAGGTGTGAGACTGCATAGAGAAATCAGAGAGGAAACCTATGTGTGGGGAGCTGAAGCCAAAGAAAAGACTGAAATTTCAGCCTCCCTTCAGTCCTCAACATTTTCTACAGTGTGAAACCTTTGCCTAACTATAGGCTTCTCACGTAATATTTAGTGCTGTCAGATATCCCACTTGATCTCCAGAATTCTTGTACTCTATCTGCTGAGCTCAGCTAAGGTGTCTCAAATGACAGATGAATACTGCCCATTGGATTTGCCATTGATTAACCTGATAATGACTAAGGGAACTCGGATATGTGTTTTGCATATCTTTTTCCAAAGATGTCACTTCTTCCACTTTGTAGAGACAAAACTTCCCTGGACCCAGCCTTTGAGTCTGGAAAGCCTCTATTCGGTTCAGTCTATATTCCATGGGCCTAAAGAACAGAAATGCCCATTAGGATCAGTTTACCCATATTTGGAATTTTCTTTAAGGTTTGGGTTTTTTTAGGAAAGCATAGTTACTCATACTTGACCAGTATACTTTAAAGCTAATTACATTTGAACCTGAATAGCTGTCATCCTTTTCAAAGGAAACACTAGAAATAAACTTGATTTGTATTGAGAGGAACCTGACCACACTGTTATCAAAAGTAGTACTTAGCACCTTTTCTTATCTGTCATAAATGCTTTGCCATGATAAACATACAAGAAGTATTCATTAATTTGGAAATTATTCCTGAATATCTCAGTCTGTTGGGTTTTTTTACATCATATATTTATTAAGACGTGAATACATGTTACTAAAATTAATTTCTTCCTCTCTTGTCCACTTTACTGATCAGAATATGAAAATCTCTGTTGACTTTGAGACATTCTGATGATTGCTTAGATTTTTCAAGGTAGAGGTCACTCAATGCTATTTTTGGATATAGATCAAACTAGCTTTGGTGCTAAAAACTTTTTTTGTATGTTGACAGTGAAGAACCACTTATAGGGAAGACAGTACCAGGAAATGTTTCCAGGTAACACAACTTCCTTTTGTTTTTAAGTAGGTTACACCTTCAAAGTTCATTTCACTGTGCTTCTCATCCCCCCTAAATGTATTTTTAAGGACATTAATGAAGATGTGGACTGAAAAAGGTTACTGACAAGTACTTTCAGTTATCATGCTCTCCATTAGAAAAATTGGTTTGAATCTAGGTTGACTACTTACCCCCAGCTGACAAAGACCACATGCTGGTAATTGCAAATTTTCCTCCTTCATAGTAGTCATCTTTTCACAAGACAAGAGCAACAATATATGTCTCATCTCCCTTTTAACAAAAGTATTTTTCTAACTCTGTAAAAGGGGACATACACATTGACCACATCCTATTGTTTTTTCATTGACCTTCCTTCCCTCCACCAGAAGCCAAGAGAGAGTCCTCTTCTGAGGCTCTTGTCACACAGGGCACTCCTGAGGCAGGGAATGTACGGCTGGGTCTGCAAAGGGATACTTGTCTCAAGTTCCGACCATACAGCTTATACAAATTTCAGATAACTTGCTACTCCAACAGCATCAGGGGTTCATAATTTGTGCAGTATTATCACTGCTGGTCCAGACTTTCTGTAAATGTGTCTAAAAGAAGACAGGAGCCTTGGAGTTGCATTTTGGATATCAAATGCTATATCAAAATCCTTTATCAAAGTGGAGATCATCTTAAGAACAATGCAAATAAAGTAGGAAATCCTCAGGTAAGAAACCCATAGAATATAGATTATTTTTTTTTAAGAACTACTATAGTGTCTTTAGTAAAGGAGGACCACAGAGCGCTTGAAAAATAATACCTTATTCCCTACAAAAACACTTTAACGTTAATGGTGCTGCTGTCCATGGCTTTTGCTCTGTAATCATCATGACTAAGGGAAACACAGCTTGGGCCTGCCTTTGGGAAAAGAAAGGCAAGGCGCACAGTTCATCAACACATTTTATAATACACATCACTGATTTTTTTTTTTTTTTTTGCATGTAATAATGATAGCTTTGTATTTTGTTTGACATACAGCACAGGTACACAGAGATGTTTTGGATAACTAAGGTATAACTGATGGAAGAGATTAATTTGGCTTAATTGATTACATTAATAATATAAAAATACTAGGGGCCAATTCAGGGTCCTTATGGACATCACACCTCTGTGCTACAGCTCAAGCAGGAGATGATGGTCAGTCTTTACATGAGATAGAAAGGACTTTCCCTAGCCAGAGCAATTTGAGACAGTTTCAGTACATTCTTGTGACAAGTCTTCAACTCCCAACTGTAGGTGTCTGCATTTAGGGATTTAAAAGTTGGTGTCTATATGCAATATTGTATCTATGGCCTCATTTTAGTCAGGAGGGACCTGGGTCTTGATTCCGGTGCCCTTCTTGGCCGCTTATGCTCATTTGAGGTGCCTTTGGGTACCCACAAGATTGGCAGATGTGACAGAACAGGTAGAGCTATGTATATAGCGCAGTAGCTGTGACCTATCATTCATGTGCAGAATTACAGTAGTGAGTAAATAATCTGAGATACCATGTGATTCAGATACAGTCATGCATTCTTAAAATAGGGGCAGATAAATAGAAGCAGAAAAAGTGAAATTAATCCTGATAGAAGTAGAGATTGTCTATGGGTAACGGTGTATACAACAGACCAATAGGAGCAGCACATTTATGCGTCAAGAGTTCTGCAAAAGATGAGAAACAAAACACATAGAATGAAAATTAGTCAGTGTCAAGAGCTACTTGAAGTGTAGCAGAACTAAAGAAAATCTATATTATTACATTCCTTGTCCCTCATTCTTTTGAATTTTTGTAAATGTACTCTTATTGTAGGTTATATTTTTAAGAAAACATATCATTCTAGCCTTATATCTTAACTTGAAGTGGACTTTTACTGATTTACCACAACTCAGCATTCTACTCTTGCAAGTTTTCAAATCCTTAGAAACCAGAGTCTGAACAGTTGCAATCAAAGAAATCAACACTTTTACTCATAGTAGAAGGAGAAAGCATCTCTGAATACACTGCCATGGGAGCTCATTTGAGGGTAAATTTGTTAGATGGTATGCTATCAAATTTGATGGTTATTCAGCATTTGATATGGGATATGATGTGCAACTGGGGATCCTTTTGTACTGCCTATTTCATAGGATTCTAGTATCATTAGCTAGGAGGTCTTAGGGTCGATTTAACTTCTTTATGTATATACACTTCAGCAGTATTTACATTAAGGAAAAAAATGTTGAGATTTTTTTGCCTTGGTAAAAGGTTTTTTTTTTACTTTACTGGTTTCCCTCACGCTGGAAGTCTTGCAATTGGTGAAAGGGAGAAAACTGGAATTATCAAAAACAATGCATGCTGAGCGGGCTCAGGTACACTGAGGATGTGTGCTGAAATACTTAGGGCTATAGAAAGATATGTGATAATTTACATATAAATGGACTGTTTTAAAAGGAAAAGGTTAGCTTTCAGGAATTTGAGGGAAGAAGCATAATGCAAATTATATTTTGTTGACTGCTGAACAAGCTCAAAAATTAGATTATAAAAAATGAAATTATAAAAAAACAAAGACATTTGGAAAAATGTATTACCATAAAAGACACAGAAATCAGTTGTTAAAACAATGGGCCTCAAGTTTCAGAACTTTGACAAAACTGAAGGTTCAGAGGCTTTCTTGCCTGTGAGTTTTCAGCAACTGGGAGGAAATTATTTTAATACTGGTGAAATTGGCAGTGAATAACATTTTGTTTTCTGTGAAGTTTTAGGATCATTCTTTCTTTTTAGAATATATGATAATATTTAATGCGTGAGTTCTGGATATGGTGCCAACTCAAAAACAAAGCTCTCAGACTCATTTTTTTTGGTGGTGTTTTTGAAAAGTTTTCTGTATTTAGGGATGTTGATTGTGTCTCTGTAAAATAACATCTTGTGAAGTATAGAAGATGGTTCAGAGGCTATGGTACAGGAAAAACTGATATCCCAGCACCAGTCCTCTGTTCCTTGAAAAATAAAGAAGCAATGTCCAAAAGGCTAGCAACCCCTTTTTCTCCTTACTGGTGGATATAATCTTTCCGTAGTATCACTTTAAGAACATGTGCCTAATAGTCTTACCTCTTCCTGTACCATGCTGTAGATTTACTATGTTTAAAAGAGCTAAGAAATTCTGAGTAGCTAAAAAAATAATTAAAAAAAAAATCTCTCACTGCACAGCTAACATTTCTCAGGCTTAACCACTAGGAAAAACCTTTTCTCACCTCTTCTCTCTCCTTAGAGCAATCATCTTGTTTCAAAGTGGCAGCGATTAAGGATTTAGCGAATGCCGCATCGCTTTTTGGCCTGGCAGAAGTTCCGTTCTCAATGAAGTGTTAAGAGCCTTAGAATGGGCAATGAGCAAATATTGCTGCTTGATGATCGCTGACAGCAAACGCTGGCTCTCCTCCCTCGAGGCTCTCCTCCCCCGCAAGGGAGGAAAGCAGAACCCAGCTCCGGCAAGCGGGGAGCGGCCGCGCAGCCGCGGGGCCGGCGGGCTCGGGGGGATCAGCTGTTGTCTGGAGTGAAACGCACCAGCAAAGCTGCTTCGCCCGGGCATTCCCCCTTCGTGTGGAAGGAGTGAGACAGCCCCGAAGTGTCCCATGCCAGTTAAGGGGTTAATGCATACTTTCAAAGAAATATTTTTAATGTTTTCCTGGCCTTTGTTTCTAGGCTTTAAATATCCGGTAATTCTTGCGTCTTTTCATCAGCCTCTTTTCCTACAGAGCGTATCGCCCTTCGAATTCTCTCTTGTCTTCTCTCCCACTGTCTCCCTCTCTACCTCCTTTCTTTCTCTTATCCTTCATATGAAGCAGTCATGGGAAAGGCTTGATGCCTCTGCTTAGTAACTGGAGAATTTGAATGAGCATCCAAAGTCAGATACTGAAATGGGATTGGGGGTAGTTTTCCCATGTAATATCCATGTGAGAAATGGGCTCCTGCTGCCTTCTGCCACCACTGCCCCATCCGGAGAGAGGACACACTGTTCTTTGCTGCTGCTAGCCTGGATTATAGTTCTTCACATCAATTTCTGGCCAGCAAGTACCAGAGAAGTACTTATCTTTTCCAAGACTGATCTGCTCCTTCACCGGAAGCAATGCAGTTCTTGCTAAGGGTTGGTAATAGCTTGGTTCAGATGATCCTTGTAGATGGGTCTGCAGTTGGACTCCCTAGCTTACCCCTTAAAACTTTATGGTTTCCTTCAACTTCACGGTGATATCATAAGAACTTACTAGTGAAAACACAGGACAGGACCTTATCCAGAATTTATACTCCTAAATCAAAGGGAAGATTAATATTCTGCATATTTCAGAGCTAAGAGTTAGTGTTTGACTTGTCCTTAATGTTGTCCCTCAAACGGGGTCCAGTACCCGGTGTGCAATAAGCCAATCCTTACACACAGAGCCGAGATACATGTTTGTGCAAAAATGGGTGCTACGGGATAATTCCATAAAGCTAGCACATCACATGAAGGAATGACAACGTATTTATCCTCTTACATGATTAGCAGAAGCAATGGAAAACCCACCCAAATTTACATTCATTGGTTAGTGATCACCATATTGCTTGCTATTGGCTTATTATATTTAAATTAGCTTCACTTGCCATGTAAATCAGCACGCATGCTCTTTACGGGGTGGGGGAATTTGCATAGACCCTCAGCTGAGTCAGTGGTCATGATTTCCCCCTGACACCTTTACCCTTACCCCAGCTACAGTGGATTTTTGCTGACTTCAGGCCAGTAGCGTTCTTCTATCCTTGTTATCTTCCTTGTAACAAGATGTCTCCTTGAAGTTCCTCTTATCAGTCCCTCCTCTGGAGGTGGGTGATTAGTAAGGCATACAAAGTAATCAGACCTAAATTAAACAGTGTCACCACTATCTAGACATTAACCAAATCACATGGTTGTACTCAGTCTACATTAACAGGAAATGTGCCCAGGATTAGTTACCAATTCAAACTTTGAAGTGGAAATAGGAATGCCCATTTTATAACAATCCTGAGCTGCTTGCAACACAGTGCTTTTCAGGGGAATTGGAAAATCCTTACAGGACAGTGATATTAACTTGGAAAAAATACCTATTTTAAAACAGATTCACTCAGAAAAGATAGTATTAGGCGTTGCAGAGAAGCATGTTTAACACAGTCCAAAGAAGCAGCTGAGAAAGAGGTTTTCAGGTAGAGATGGTGACCAGATGAAGACACCTAGCTCTGTAAGCAAAGTGATTTTCTTTGCTTTTTGAGCCCTGTGGTGATTACAGAATCACCTGCATTTTTTTATAAATAGACAAGACTCTTGAAAGAATCACTAGTCATTACATCTTTCTTTTGCTAATGCAAACAATTCCCCCCACCTCTGAGTACCAGTTAACCCCCTTTATTAAGAACAAAAGTCCTAAATAACTGCTTTCAGCTTCTGATTTCTGAGTAGGAGTAAAATGAAAAATAAGATTCCTACCAAGACAGGGTTGTCGTTTCCCCACAGTAATTTCAAGTAGCATTTCAGAAAATACTGGACTAAGTATTCTATTTTATTCTCCCTCATTTATCTAACCTGAACCTTGAGATCTGTCTGTTATTATTGTTGTACACATCTAATTCCAAGCAGGACAGCTTAAGTTCCTAATTACCTGTTCAATTCTCAGTTTTCAGTTGCACAAATGCTATGTAATGTTTCCCAGTGTGTAGCCATACAGGTCTTTCTGAACATAACAGGAATTAATACTTACTGAGACTACTAATCTCAATGACTATGTAGCAGATTTTATTTCCTCTCTCTCCATCAAAACTATGAAGTTTAGAGTCACTATCAAGGATAAGAGGTTTGAGTTTTAAATCCTTTAAAATCAGGTCAAGCAACCAAAACCTTGTAAAAGCAAGATTAAACAGCAAGTGATAACGTTTAATCCAATTCTGTTAGATTTTGCATCAGAAGAAACACAGAAGCAATATAAATCTTGTGCTGCATTTTACTCCAAGGTCTAAATTTGTTTGCTGTTCCTTCCCCAAGCTATATTAAAAATATTAAAGCTTGGCTAAATTAAATGTTTGTTTAGTGCTTAACATTTAGCTTCCTGAAGTATACTTGATTACTTCTGTCACTATAATACGTAGGTACTACATAGCTTGGTTGGATATGTTGTTGAGGCTTTCAAAGCCTCTCTGAGGCATGCGGTCTGATTAGTCCCGTTTTTCTTATGAGAAACTAAAGCATAAAGTTATGTGTAGCTTTTTTGAAAAGAGACACCTCACTCTGCTGGTTCTACAAATAGCCTCCTTGGTGGGATCTTTAGGAGAAGTTAATGTATTTCGCTTCTAGTGCATCTGCCGAACCAGAATGCAGGCAATGTCACTTAACTCTGCTTGCAGGAGGTTGTGTGCTCATATATTTAAATAGTCACAACTGCAAAGAAAATCAGAGTAAGACCTAGGATTTCAGTTTTGAGCACCTAAATTTGAGGCCATCACGTGAACATCTAACATTGGTTTTTCTCCGATGTTGCTTGACATGAGGCAGAGGTACTTACTCCCTACTGCTCATGGTCACTTAGCACTGAGAGGCAGTGATATAAAATGCTGCATATGTAGGATTCCTATGCTTACATCCATTGAAGGAATGATTTGTGACTATTCATGGTCAATACATGCTCTGGAAGTGTACAGAAACATCCTTTTCCTATCCTTTCACTCACTCTTGTAATGTAGCAAGTTACTATCTTCTCCAAAGACAGTGACCCAGTGGTAATTGAAATAACATATGGAATTCCAGCATAAAAGGCCTTTACATAGTTACAGCTATTTCTCAGACAAAATCACTAGTCATCACCATTTCCTTAAATTTTAAACCACTGTTGCTTACGTGGGCTGCCTAAGTGCTTCTGGTTTTTACCACACAGTCAGAGATCCGGGCTTTTTGGCTTCTCATGATAGTATGTCAGAGACACTTAGTAATGATGAATAGGTATCTGTAAGATGCACCACAAAGCTTAAAAATTATTTAAAAAGACAGAAAATTTGTATAGTGTTAGAATTTCTAGTGCTAAGCTTTGTCTTTGTGCTATAGAAGAAAAAAACCCAAACCTCAAAAAAAAAAGTAGAACTCAGGAACTAATCCATGTCTCTCTTCCTTCTTGTTCATTGCTATTCTGTCTACATTTTGTTTCTTAGTAGCTTTTGTTTTGGGATGTATGTCTTTGGAAGAACCAGATGTTGCATCACAATTGCTGCTGATTTCTCGTAGGGTGTCACACTGTTGTAAAATCCTAATTACATGTTTTTCACAGTTCCTGAAGCTAAATGATGATTTTTCCTACTGCAACTTCTTTGTATCTTCCTTTCTTGCATGCTGTGGTAACTTAACATCTTCCAGCAAAAATGTACTTGAAATACACAAATTTAGTTGCATACCTAAAAAATGTGAAAGGCTGTTTTCTTGGCAGAGGTCCCCTTACCATTTGGAGCACATTAACTGTGCTCACAGAGGACATCTTCTGGTTTGGTTTCATTTCAAAGGAATCTCGTCACACAGTCCAAGACCATCCTGCCATGTGAAAGAAAACATGGTTAAGTGCACCAAAAGTGCATGCCTGCTCCAAACTAAAATATCTAATGTAGATTCACCCCTGAAATGTAAAGAATAGTGTCCCCAGACAGACACAAACTTCCTCCTTGTGGAATCTGCTAACAAGTATTAACTCTTACAAGTAGCAATGGTTTTGGATGGATGGAAAAGGTAAGTGAGATCCCTAGGTCACCTACCAGGTATGGATGAGATCACTTGAGCATGCTATCAGTATGGTCAGCGTTATTTCAGAAAGTGGCTTAAGTGAACACTGTAGGGCAGAAAAAGAGGGGATTGACCTGCAAAAGAGATTAGAAAAAGATGGTGATGATACCTTATTGAAAATCTAATTTGTACTGATACAGAATACTTTATGAAATGTTAATTTTCTAAAATATGTTTTGCTTCACTTATACCTACAAAAATCTGGGTTTTTTCTTGCAAATTATTTTATCTGTAAACCGAGTATGTGAAATATGTTTTGTAAAATAAGAACAATTCAGTGTAGATAAAATCTCTGTTAGCATCATAAATGACAAATTAGAAAACTAGCTCCGTTTATTCTCTACCTCTGTTTCTTCTTATAAATATTTACAGAAATGGAAAAAAATATTGTAGTGTTATACATTACAATTTAATGAGTAAAAAAAGTCTACTATTTGTTTTTGTGTGCTAAGGGTTCACTGTCTTCTAGTAACTCAAGGAAAGGTAACTAGACTGCAGAACAGTCTTTCTTTTGTATGTGTAAGCTTTTAGTGTTGCCAGTTTTTTCAAATCATTGCTATATTAACGAGTGAGGAAAATTCTTTTAATGGATATTTGGATGGATGATAAATGGATAAATAAAGTGGATTATTTTGTATAGATAATATTCATCAATTTTCAATGTAAATCAAATGAGCATAGGTCTTCCATGTCTACAGCACAATCTTCTCTTCCTAAAAGTCTTTCTCAGCTTTATTGCCCAGTTACTTTTATTGGAAATTTGTTGCAGAAATTCTCTATTCTAATAGAAATCATCTAATTCCTAGAAAGCTGTATTAATGTCCTTTTGTTCTTATGCCTATTTTATCCATCATTTTAAAAAACTCTTTTTTCTCCCTGATGTTTAACACTCATATGTACTAGAGAGTAAGCACATCTGGCCCCAGCCCAACATTCATAATGTTAGGTTAAGCATGACAAGCTCTTGTAGTGTCCTGTGGTATGACAGGTTCTCTGTTCTTTTGATTATCCTAATGGTCACATTAAAATGACCAATGAATCCCTTGTTGATATGTTTAATTTGCTATTATATTTCTTTTCAAAGTGCTGAGAAGACAACCATAAATAAATTCAATCCATTCATTGCATGTTCCTTCCAATGGTCCTTTCTGCCTGTCCTTACTTTAATAGAAAACCAGATTCCTTAACTAGCAAATAACGCCTAAACGCAATTATGACATTCATAAGCTGTGGTTATAATTGAGTGAACATCAGGAGACAGCTATGATTCACCAGCTTCTTGCTGCCCACTGGGACTCTTTGCTCTTTATCAGCCATCAAATCAGCAATTACAAGAGTGGTTTACACAAATGTAACTCCAATACACTAAGTTCCACCTTATTTTAAGCCACCCCTAGCGCAACACTTGCTCGACAGTTTGTTTCTCAAATTGTTATCACCCACTATGCTTTTCCAGCTACAGGTTGACAAGGTCTGTTCCATAGAAAATCCCAAATCTTATGGTTACCCTGAAGTTAGAAGTAATGTTTCTGTTCCCTGGAGGGAATGTCTCATGTCATAGGAGACTTTCTGGTCAATCAATGAAACCGATTAGCACATGCCTACTTTCTTTTCTCAACTTCCAGGGTTTGCAATGTGTTCTGTCAACTTTAGACATATTTACCAGGAATGTGATTGCCGGAATAAAACTCCAACGGCAATGGCATAAGAACAACATACAGAACTGCCAGAGCTACCATTTTTGTTTGGGCTGCTTTTTTTTTTTCCCCCCCTTTCTAGAAACGCCTTAGAAACTCCCATAGCTGAAAAGAAGCTTATAAAGTGCTTTAAGATCTCTGGATGAAGAACAGTAAATAAATGCAAAGTATTAGTTGCTTTTCTTCAGGCTGGCATCATACATGACAGTATTATGCTTATTTAGGAGGTAGAAGAAGAATTTCAGTACAATATACAGACTAAATATCATATAAGTACTATGGTACTGATATAGATAATAAGAAATGACAACATATGGAGAAAAATACTAGTTTAGTAGCCTTTTCTGTTCTAATTTATATAAATGGCATGAAGCTCCAGAAGCCTCTTGGAGGGGAAAATTAGGGAACACTTGGCCTCTTAACATCAGCCCAAGTTTTATCTGAGCACTCTGGACAGATCAAGTGATTAAGAGGGCTGAACACTCGTAACTGACAGATAATCACAAGCTTACTTTTTCAAATAGGGAGAGCAAACACTGTGAGTGTGATTCACATGGCCATGTACATTGTAGACATCTTTATCTGTTTTAGTCACTCTTGGTATTTTTATAGCCAATAAAGAGAAATAAGCACTTCAGGGTGCAGTTTATATGTCAGTAACGCACTCCACCTTAGGTCAAACCAGCTGTGTTGTAAGAAGCACTAATCCTATTCCCTAACTAAAAAGGGACCCTACTGTGACCAATTTGGATACAGTCATCAGCACTGACAGCATCCAAAGTTAGGTGACATGAATCCAGACTTTTAAATAATTAAGTCACGCATCAAACCAGTTGGAGGCTGCTGCGTATCTAAGTCTGTTCCCAAACTCACTCTTTACCTTGCAGTATAAACACAGACTTGTGAAAGTGAATACTGTATTACCTGTGCTCCTGTGTCATGAATGCTGACAAATTAGTGAAAACAGCTTTTCCAGACCAGTCAGAGAGCGACTGTGTCTTTAATGAGCTGTACAGAATTAGCACAGCAATCACCCACCTTTACATCTTGTCAGTGAAGGGGGGCACGTGGACACCCACGAAGACTTCTCTCCCGTGCACCACAGTTTACACCAGCTGAACATGTCTGACCATGGGTAAATTCTACTATGATGCTATGAAAGGGGAAAGAAAAAAAAAAAAAAAGGAAAGTTTGTGGCATTTTTACTAGTTTTATCAGTGAAAAAATAGGGATTTACTGGTTTTTGCCCCTATCAGATTTATCAGGGCTTTTTTCTTGTTTACCAGCTGATCATTTGTAACCTGGATGCTTTGCAAGTATAACAGCAGCTTGGGGAAGTGCTCCTCTCTCTCACACACATTAGGTATTTCTCCAGAGACAATTTAGAAGTGCTATATTAGGGAAATAAACATTTAGAACAAAAAAGGAAAAGAGAGTCATAAGAGGTTAAGAACTCAATAAAAATGTAACATTCAGTCACTGACTATAAATATTTAAAGTACCATCGATAGTGTTGAATGAAGAAAAATGGCTATCAAGAAATAATGGATGTCAGAAATTCTGACTATGTATTTGTAGAAATAAACATTTTCTTGCTAATTAGGCACTTCCCCGGAAAGAAATGCATTTTTAAATTTTTTAGTCTATACAGTTGGACGAGGCCTACAATGCATGTTATTCCAGGGTGGTGAGTTTAAGTCAAGATTTTTACCATTGTTTTCATCGTGGCATGAATAAATTTGCACTTAAAGTTTGCAAGTGTGGATCTAAGTAATGGTGATCTTAAAAGATGGCAATGAATCGGTAATCATGTCTATTTTTAACAGTCATAGACTTATTACTTTCTGAGGTTTTATGACAAAGACCGAGAGATATTCTGATTGATGCACAATTCTGTATTTTATGCATACTTACTAAAGATTGCTGCGGTTAAGTACATTAGTGTGCATAAAAATGTATAATACTGACTTTAAAAGTTACATCTCTAGCACGTGCATAAACATGCATACATGAGAGAGAGCATAACATGGAAGTGTTATAACAATGTCAGGGTGATCAGTAGCTTATCTGTTTTCTCCGAAGTTTTAGAGCTGCAGAATCTTACACCACTGGATTCTTTAATGGTGCAAGTGCTATCTCAGAAGTCATGCTGAGAGGTAAATGAGAAGGGATCAACTGCTTTGACTCCTGTGACTTGCTCTGCAAAATTCAGGTTGATTTGGGCCTCTTCCTCAGTTCCTGTTGTTGGTTTGTTTCTTTGGGATGTGAGAGTTGTTGTTTGGGTTGGGTTTTTTTGTGTGGAAAGGGTCAGTCCCATGTTTATTTAAAAAAACCAAGTGGGATTCTTCTTACTTCATGGTGACCTTCATTATTTTGGACAGTGAGGGCTGTAACCTTTCTTTCAAGGTTCCAGATCTGCAGCTCCTAAAGGACTACGTGAATGATCTTCTTGCTCCAATTTGGTATAAATATTTGCATTTTATTGTCTTTATGCTTTTCTTTTTCATTGTGTCTATGCACATCTTGCATTTTGAACACTTTTCACAAACTGTAATGGCAAAGAAAGCTTTGTGCCCTAATCAAAATTAAGATAATCTGAATTTTATGTCACGCTTGAAAGTGATCATGCTAGCAATACAAGCAGATAAGCACATTTGACAGGAATTGTCTACTAAAGTATGTGTTTCTTCTCACCATTCAGACACTCACAAACAGACACTGTTTTTAGAGCTTGCTGGAGCAAAGTTATAATAAGTGGAACAGGGAAGAGAATTATTTTATTTATATTTATGATATATT
>NW_010555695.1:0-19104 GCF_000687285.1 Phaethon lepturus
TCAGACTAATTCTCTGGTTTATGGGTGATGGGTTTGTGCATAGCTTAATGGTTGAGTAGGTGGCATTGTCCCATGGGGCTAAGTGCATTTCTGGTGACAGGGAGAAGCAGGCTCACTGAAGAAGGAGCTGAGAGGACCTGAGGAAGTGTGTTTTGGGAGACAGTACACTCTGTGTGTGTTTGGGGTGGCAGAATCTAGTGGCAAGAAGAGCTCCAGCTGAGGTTTGCTTAGAGGATGGTGTGAAATCTGCCTCCTCTTGCCTTTTCTCAGTACATTGTGATGTGTTGCTCAACTCTGAAAGGGAGCCCTTGATTGACTGTGAAGGTCTCGGGTAAGGCTATTGCCACCCTGCTTTAGCTGCAGAGTGGTGTTTAAGAAGCTCTCTGAGAAGAGCTGCTGCTTTGATTTGGATTCCAGGTGCATTATCTCTTTTTGTGAAGCCAGTGAACTCAACAAGTATCTTCAGTGCTACAGCACTCGGGGAGGTGGGAGCTGTGCATACGACCAGTTTCAGTGCCTGTGAGGATGAATTCTGGGGAATGTGAAATGCAGGCCAAATCTCTGCACTGATGCCACCAGTGTAACTGGTCCAAGATGCAGAGACAGGCAGTGGGCTGCAGAGACCTCCATCAGTCCTGGAGCTATACAGCAGAGCACTGTCCAGAGTAGAGCACAGACATTAATGAGCAGTGAAAAGTGCAGTTATTGTCGTTCTTGCAGGTGAACAGCTGAAACCCTGAAGCATGAAACCCAGTTGCTTTTCTAACTACAGAGTTTCCAAAAAGGGAGCTTGTTTGGTAGTTTTGGTTTTGAGGCATAAACTGAGAGCTTATTCTTATTCCGAAGTTCCCTCCTTCCAACCCTCTGCTAATGACGATGCAAGTATGTGTTTTTACCAGCAAACTTAAACAGGCATGACTGAAAGACACTTGGGAGGGATGAGGAGGGGAAAAGATCTGGTATTCCTTCACTACACGTTAAAGGGGTAATGAAGCCCCTCAGGGAGCAGATGTGTGTGTGGTGGCAAAGTACCTTTAAACTGTTATTTCTCTGAGGAGAACTGCACTTTAAAGCCTGACTATGTGGTGCTACACAGGTTGTGTTCATGGTACTCCTACTGCTGCCTTTCTTAAAGGGTGATTGCTGTCTGCTTTCCACTGAGCAGTAGGAAGAAGGCAAAAAGAGACAGGTAGTAGAATGGTGAAAATGTCTTAAGATTTGAGGCTATTTGATCTTCAGGTTTCAGTTTCAGGCTTTTCTCTCTCACATTCTTAAGACATGTCAAACTGCTTCAGATCTCCTCTGCATGCCCTTTCTCAGATTTCTGCAAATCAAATTCTAGTTCAGACACTTGTTAAACCCAAAGTTTGCTGCCGACCTCAGAGTTTGCTACCAGGCACAGAAGTTATGAAACAAAATGCTGTCAACTGCAGAGCTGTCAGTGAAAGTGAGCAAGCGAGCCCTTTTTGCAGGAATGTAAGTCCAATCTGGCTGTGCCTAAGGCACCTGGAAAAATTCCAGTAATGGGATCCCTCTTTGAAATGATCCTGGACTTTTCAAAACCTCCTCTTCCCAAATTTCAGTAGTCACAAATGCTTTTGAGATTAAATAAGTTTTCCTCCTGTGCATCAGAAACACGACAAAGCTGCAAGGTGAGATGAGTCATGGAGTAAGTTTGAGCTCTGTTCTCATTTCATCATGTCTGCTCCCAGAATCATTCCTCTTTGCCTGCTACCTCCTTCAGATCAGCTTTCTGCCTTTGGGATTTTTTTTTTTTCTTTTCCGTTTTCCTTTTTATAATTCCATCTACATTTCAGATGCTGGCTGCAGCTTGTTTGTAAAATAAATTGAAAGAAGGCTGCCTGATAGCAGCCTCCAAAATGCCATGATTTCCAAGTCTCTGGACCCAGTTGGCATGGAGTTGATAGTCTATCACAAAAAACCACTAACACATATGCTTTACAGTCTATTAGGAGAGTTAATGGAGCTGGTGAGAGGTGGGTGTGAGGAGAAAGTTGGCTTTTGAAGTGAGAAGTTTCCTCAGTGCTTCCAGAGAAGTAAGGAGATAAGTTCTGCTTGTAAGATAGCTTGATGGGCTACCAGCTGCAAGAATGGCAGGGTCAAAGCAATGACTGCTGGGTACACCATGGCAGTAATTAGCTCTATCCCTATGAGAAAAGTGAGCTGCCAGTTGCACCCCTCTTATAGCACCCTGTGGAGGGGCAAACAGAAGAGTCACAGTTTGTAATATTGCTATTTACAACCTTCTGTGACTAACATTTCAAAGCCATTGCATTTCTGTGCTCTCTTTCTAACTTTTGCAGACATCAATAAAGCATTCTAGAAAATGAGAGTGAGTTATAGCCAATACTGTAAAACTCTTCACTGAGATGGATTTGACATTGTCTGGGCTCCAGTCCATTTCCCAGTGGCACATCTATTCTTCCTCGATGACAAGTGTGTCATTCCTTTTTTCTAGAGCACTAACTACTAACTTTTTTATTATCACTTTTTTGCTACGCTGGGGCAGTGAGTTGAGGGCTTGTAGAGGTCAGCCCTGCTTTAGGAAAAAAGCTTGCTCTTCAGCTATAAGAGCAGCATCAGTGGCTATCTCTGGTGAGGTTGTAATTGAGTTCTGATTACACTTGGCCATTGCTGGTGCTGGCAGGTGAAGAACATGAAGCAATTTGTATGCATAATCCCAGTTTACCCCAGTAGGTAAAGTGCTTATTGCTCAACTGTAGAATGATGTGGGCATTTTTTCTGGTTTAGGTTTGGGGTTTTTTTAGGAATAGTTAGCCTCAGTTGTGAAATACAGCTTATTTCCAAATGGAAATGAAGTAGGTTGACCCAGCATATTTTTAATTATGTATTGTAATATGACACCATTCTCTATTTATGAATCCTCTTAGTGTTTATGTGTCTGTTTTTCTCCAGGAAGGATTTCTAATGCTATTCTCTGATTCTTGTGAGCATACAGTTGAACATGCTACATCCTTTTGTAAAACACTTCCTGGAGCTACATCATCTATTTATATCAGCAAATGGGAGGATTTCTTTATGCTCTTTCATGCAGATACTCTGTGAGGACAAATGATCTTCTGGGAAACATTCATGTGCACACTAGAGCCCAAGTTTTTGAAGATCTATGCAGTTTGCTACTTTCTTCCATGGGCACATAAGCAATCAGTTGTGTTGCCATAGATGTGAACAGATGGTAAAATCTTATCTGTTGGATTTCAAGAACCCCCTAGACCTTGAGAAAGATGAATTTCTGATGTAGCAATCTGTCAAAGCCTGTGACCAAATTTCTGTCTGGTTGATGACTTCTCTCCTAATTACTTGCGGAGTCATTTGTACCTTGTAGTTTACTTTCTTGCTGGGTTGGAGAAACACCTTAGGATTGATCATAAGTAATGTGCAGTCTATACACTGGTTCCCATACTAGGAGCTTGTCAAGGTCTGACTTGCACTGTGGTCATACCTCGATCCTTTTTTTTTCCCTAATGTGGTGAGCAATTTCAGAAGTAGACAAAGATTCATTCCCCAACAAGTCCTGTATGCAAAAGTACATCCATACTTTTTGTAAAAAAAGGTCTTGTACAAAAAAAAAAAGTACAAAAAGTACTTTTGTACCCTGTCCCTTTGCCCTGCCATCACTGAAAGGTAGAACTGAAGTTCCCATTCATCACTGGCTGGATGCTGAGCCTGCTTGACAATTCAGCCCTTTTTGGCATCTCTTCTTTCACTGAACTGTGGACACAGTCTTACTGGGTTTTGTCTCCAATTTTTCCTTTTGTGCAACCCGAGGTTTTCTGATGCTGTGAAGTCACACATACACTGAGGAGGAGGTCCCACCAGTGGAAGCTTCCACTGAGGAGAATCACTCAGATTCCAAGTCCATCAGGACACCAAAGGGTGGATTTGAGCAAATTCAGTCTCAGATGTGTGAGAAATGTGCTGTTCTTCCTCTTTGTCTTTTGGAGGCCCTCTTGGGATAGATTGATAGAGGCATGCAGAGCCAATCAGTAAACTGCCTGCCCTCTGTGAATATTCACTGCTCAGGGCATTCATTCAAGTAGTTGTTAGCAGGACAATGGAGTAGTGCTGAGAAACCAAGAGTATCCCTCAGCTATATGGGAGCTAAGCTGTTGAGATTGTAAACTAGCTATCAGGGGCTTGAATTTACTGAGGGGAGACACTGTGTGGTAGAGAGTGTCCTTACCAGCCAAGCGACAAGACTGCCCTGGAGACCAGGGTTCTGGCACGTTGAGAGGTCTGACCAAGGCCAAGAATTTTTTTCTGCTTTGAGACCACTCCAGAAAGAATTTGCATGCAAGTTTTCTTTCTTATTTCCTTCCACACGTATCTCTGTCTGCTGCAATGTCTGAGTAAGGTCCAATTGGTTTACAAATTTCTTTGTGCTGCTTGGCTCTCTGCTGTCATTCCCAATGGAGAAACCTGTCGTACAGCAGGTATTCAGCACAGCATGGGGAGGAGTAATGAAATCTGGTTGGAAGACCTGGGGAAGCTGCCACTAATGCCTGAGGTGTAGAGAGAAGGTCAGCAAACCTTGAGGCTCTCACATGTTTGTGAAACCAGGTGCAGTTTTCTGGTGGGTTTCTTCCCACCAGAAAGTGGGGGAATCCTTCACCCTTCCTGCTCTGCTCTTTTAACACTGGATTCTTATTGCTCGGTACCACCTAATCCTGCAGACAGCTATTCGTTCACTGCATTTAATCACACAACCTGGGAAGCAGAGTCCTTCTGTGAGCTTTAATTGGTACCGCCTAATCCTGCAGACAGTTATTCGTTCACTGCATTTAATCACACAAGCTGGGAAGCAGAGTCCTTCTGTGAGCTTTAATGTATCTGTGTGTTTTAATAATGAATTGGTGTTGATTTTGTACAAATATCCCTATTTAATATAAACTTCAAAGCCTTTGGTGTTTCCCCCACCCTCCAGACTTTGTACTTCTTGCTGTTGTTGACACTCCCATGCAATTCAGCCTTGGAGAAATAAATATTTGTTTAGTGTTCTCCTGCTGTGCCTGCTCAGTGCATTTCCTTAATGATGACTTCAGTTCAGCCTTGCAAGGGTTTTAGGGCAACAGGTTCTCCCAGAACAACAAAAGACTCATTTGTGGACAACTTTACCTGTGTCCTTTCCCCTCTCTTGCCTCCCCTCACCTCTTTTCCCCAAGTCAGAGTTTGATTAAATTAATGTGTGTGCAAAAGGCTCTTTCTTTTCCATGATAATACATGACTTTTCATAGCCTTTCTTTCAGCATTACCAGTTACCAAGATCAGTTTGGGTGAGGAGTCAAGGTTTTGCCTGTTTATTTCTCCACTGTTTGTCTTGACTTGAGACAGCAATTAGAAGGTTGGACTCAAGTACCTGCTGCCCTTCGTTGTCATTAGTTAAATTTTCTTGAACCTATAATTTTTTTCTTGTCTATAATGTCAAATCACATTCTGGCTTATAACATTTGCTCTAGAGCCAAGCCCAAGCCACTGTTTCAAAACCTGCATGTGTTCATATTTGAAAGGTTTATGTCATGTCTTCTGTACCTCAACCTTCTTGAGTCAAATCAGAGATCTTACTTTTTACTCAAAACATCAAGTTGGTCTATGCCATCAGATTTTTTTCAAAATGAGGACAAAGTTAACCTCCAAAGCCTGCATTTATGCACCTATATGAAGGTTCAGCCTCTTTCTATTCCTGGAAGTGCAGCACTACCTGGCAAAGAGATGAACAGGTGATCTTATTAATGCCATTGCCATTTCAAGTAATTTTGCACAACTGAAACTGGAACTCTTCTAAAAAACCAAGAAAGAAAGAAAAAAAACACAACACAAAACCAAAAACTCCAAACCCCACAAAAAAGAATTATAAAAAATCAAAATCTGGAAAGATCCAAATTTTGTTGTGTGTTGTTTTTGTTTTTGGGTTTTTTTTTTTGCCATTTACAAAACCTTCTTCAAATTATTTAAACTACTTACGGTTTGCTTCTGAAATACGGCAAATATAATTTTGCCAATAACTAGATCCAACTTCTGAGCTATTTTCTGCCAGAAAGCAGAAATCACTTGAGTGAAGTAATACATTAGACTTTCTCTTCATCTATTTCCAGCTGATGAGGTTTCAGCTTATAGCAGAGATTGTTTTTTATTAGACCCTGAGTACATGACCTGGCACTTGTGCAGCTGAGTTTCATCTGACTACTATCACTCTGGTCCTCAAAGTCATCCCACTGCTTTTTTTTGTGTGTGATATTCAGAGCCTCCTCCATAATGGTGATTCATTCCACAGCATGTCATCAGAAAATTTTGTTGGCATGGTCCTTCTTTACTGTGCCAAGAAGTGTGATGAAAATATTATGTAAGATTTATCTCAAGAATCATCTATGAGGAATTCAACTCATAACCTTCCTCTAGCCTGACTGAAATCATGGGAAATAGAGCTGAAAAGGACCTCATGTCCAAACTGTATCCCAAAGACATGAACTATACTCGGCAGATACTTGTCCAATTTGTCCTTAAACACAGTTGATGAGATTCCATAATATTCATAGATATTCCATATCAGTAACTGAGTCTCCTAATCACTGGAATACTTCTGTTCCTGGTGTCTGCCCTGAATCACTTCTCTGACATTTTCCTTGTTTTCACTGTGCCAAACACAACCTTAGAATTATCTCATTCCCATTGTGAGTGATGCTTCTGCTCACAAACCATAATACCACGTTCTGACACGTTTGTTGTCTTCTTCCTTTGAGCTGGCTCCATATACCCATATTCATCAGTTGATGCTTTTGTGCATTAAAAGTTCCACCACGGGCACTCATTTGAACATGAAGCACTATCTGTTGAAATCAATGTTTACTTGACTTATGAAGCAATCCCCAGAGCATGATCATGTTCCTTTATGTTTCTGAATTTTAACTGAAGACAAAGCTTCCCTCAGTTTCAGGGTTTCAGTAGTCTTTTGAAGGCTTCTTTTGCATTCCTTCTTGTAGATCTCCTTAAGTATTTTACTCCATATATCAAATTAACAATTAATTTCTCCATTAGTCCTCATGAGTGCTTTACCTCCCTCTCCCATAGGTATTCAGAATATCCTCAAGTTTCTGCCATGTAATTTGGAGGAAATTATGAGAGATGTACATAGCAGAATGTGTTCTGTGTACAATTTACCACAAAGCTAAATATTATGATACCACAAAGACAACAAGTTGCACTTGGAAACTCCTATATGGGATGCTAATAAGAAACTCGGTTCCATCTTATTCTCATTAACCTGGAAAGCCTTCCTTTTTTAACATGAGCGAGATTCAAAACACTCAGAATGTTAATATAATACGGGTATTTCCATTCTTTATAACTTCTGGTATACATTATTCATGAAGAATTGTTGTTCATTTCAGTATTAGTCTGATTTTCGCGGTCTAGAGAAGTTTAACATTTGAACCACTGCATCTAATTTTTTAAACAAGAAAGAAATCTTATTTTCTCTGTTTTTGATGAGAGATGGACTTGATATATACTAACATTGTCCTAGCAAGAAAAGACACCAGCCTTAAGGCTTGATAGGAGGACCCTGGATAGCTCAAAGTATTCACCATGGGCACAATGACTGAACAGTAAGCTATGTTAAGGGGCTTTTATCTTTCACTGGCAATGTAAAGCAGGAAATATTAACACCTTTTATGCAACAGATCCAAGTTGGATCTACTAAGTCCTTTTTTTTCTCGTGTGTGTGTGTGGTGGTCACAAGCTTGTGCTGAGCCCGGATTGACTCAGTCTAACAGTTATGAGGTTTGTGAATAAATTCTGATAACCAAAATGAAATCAGAATCCATTTTTCTGTCTAGTTGGTAGGAACAAGCTCTGAGACTTCAATCAACCTGAAGATGAGCTCCCCTTTAGTCTCCAGATGTCATGCCTTCAAAGGAGAGCTAAAACTCATTTATGGAAATACTTGGAGTCCTCCCCTCCACCCCTCAAATGAATAGTCATAAAGCTGTAGGGTTCTTAAAGCCAGATCTTCAGTAATAGCACAAAATACTGCCTTTTATACTGTGCTGCTAATGCTGTAAAATAGTGCGGTATATTTTTCCGCCCAGAGACCAACACCCAGTTAACATTTAAGTTAGTGAAGTGGAAATTTGTGTGACCTAATTTAAGAACCAGTCAAATGTCTTGGGTGAGAAAGTTTCACTAAAATGTAAATGCCACTGTATTTCTACTTTGCTTAAAAGAGTCCAGGGTAAGGGGTGGGGGAGAATAGTTACGATACAGGGGAATGCAGTAGAGAGAAGGAACTGAATATCCAAGTAATAGCCCAGCTTGCCTTTTGAAAATAGAGGGTCCGGAAGGTTCACTTTCAACTCATGCATATGACAGGCTTCATTTGTGTTATCCAAAAGGGGAGGAGAAAAGCTGATGTTACTAGTAAACTGAGATTAATTTTGTGAAAGTCTCAAGGCATTATTTATAGTCTGTGTGCCAGAATTGTGTTTCCATGAATGGTCCCTCCAGGCCATGCTCAAAAACTAGTGCAGTCTCATATAGTGTGAGTGAGAACTGGCAATGTGAATTTAACTGTTTTCTATTTTAACAGACTCCTTCCCAACACTTCCTTTGTTTCACTCATGAACTCTCTTCATGTCTCTGTGTTCTTCCTCCTGCAGTCCAGTACATCGTTCAACAGAGATGCTGTGAAAGCAGGAACAGGCCGGCGTTTTCTTGGTGGGCTGTTAAATGATACATCCTACTGCTACACTCTGGAAGTCTCATTCTACAGCTACATAGTGGGTGGACCTACTTCTGCTGTCCCCTACACAGAAGAAGCATGTATCCTTTTGAAATCCTTCCTCCTCTTGCAGCACACATGAACTGGGCACTTAAGGTAAATACTTCTATCTCAATAAGAGTTTGCTGAGATAGGAACACACAAGTGGATATGTGAGTCTGCTCCCAATGCTTTAATTTCCCTCATATTGATTTTCCATACTGTGGAAATTCAAGAAGAGAAAGGCATATTAGATAAAATAAGCTATTTCCCCCTTGTAGGAGATTGTCTCACACACTTATTACAGAAACTAGTCCTGGAGAGCCTATGATCCATTCCCTTCCACAGTCTTCCATTTGTTTCTTCAATTCTCTCCTTATGCTCTCATTATCCCCATGTTTGGATTATTGTTTTAATAGCAAGTTGAAAGTGCATCTTTGGTACCAAGTTAAAATATCTTCTCCACCTTTGAACGGCAGCCAAAAGGCTCTGAAGGATCCATTAGGTTCTGCAGCTGCCTCAGGGCCAGGTCTTCAATACCAGTTGACAAAGAAATGGAAAGTGAGCTCTGCAAACAAAACTGACAAAGTTGTTCACATTTTTGAGCGCTCATATAGAAGCAATGTCTCATTCCCCAAAAAACACATATCCATCTGGCTATCTCAATGTATCAATAACTTGTACAATTGTTCTGACTGGTCTTATGATCTGTTTTTATGTTTTTGTTTTTATTTTTGTCACTGTGCTCAATCAAATAACCAGTGCCCATTCTTCAAGCTTGGGTACGTTATTTCATTTTGTCATTCTATCTTGGTAGCTTTTGAAATTTTCACATGTTTAGAAACACTGCAGAGGGAAAAGGATTAGCTGTGATTGCCTATTTACCTCTCCACTGCATTTCAGAAGTTGGGGAAGGCTTACAGCTTTAGGGTAGCGAGGGGGAAATTTTCATATGAGGCATAATGCTTCAACATCCGTGCATATGTGCACACTGTGGGAATGAGAGTGAGAAACAGGGAGCAGGGAAAGTAGTTCTTAATCATTTGAGGTTTTCTGGTTTGGCTTCTCCACTGAAAGTGAAATTTGGGGGAAGGAGGGAGATGATTATATTAAGGTGACTTATTAGACATTTGGAATGCAAGCTCTTTTTGCCCAGTAAGGTTAACTATCTCCAAGGAATAGCTTCTTGCATCTTACACATATGTAGTATATTTTGCCACTGAGGAAACAATTGTCATTTCTGTTAGGTTTAGATATTTATTTTCGTACGTTGGTATTTTGGCTTTTTAAAAACATGTGCCTTAGTTTCACCTTTAATTTTCCTCCTCATTTAGTACTCATTGTACTGACAACTGCTTATTTATTGTCCCTATTTATTAAGAACAGTTTTTGCAGTGAGGAGTGGGAAGAGTCCCTATACAAACGAGATCATGATTCTCTTGAATATGTTTTTCTTCATGACTTGTAGGTCATGTTGACTTAGTTTCCTTTTACATAAAGATTATTTTTTTTTTTTTCGTGCTTCACATTACAGAGATTTCAGGTGTGGGGCCCAACATCTCTATCTGTTTGCTTGGCTTGCCTTCTGCAGACAGAGCTGCATCATTCTCACTTCATTGATTGTGACCATCAGCATCTAGAGCACAGAAAACAGGCCCCAGATCACAGAGATCCTTCTTGGTGGTGATGTACGGAAAGTTCAAGCAGCAGCTTGATTTCTACCATTACAGTCTCACCTAGCTGAGTGAAAAGTGGGGAGAAGATGGTTTTGACTGGCCTGGCAGACAGCAAGCAGGGAAGGCTCTTTGCCCATGAAGTACGCTCCACTGGCATTTTGCCCCGGTAGGTTTTACTATTTCCTTTTCAATGGAGGGATTCTATCAAGAGTGCTGCTTATGACAGCTCCTCCTCATGTGTGCAGTTTCCTAGTTAGAAAGAGAAATGGAGCTGCTTGAAGCAGTCGCTAGGCTGGTCTGCCCTAACACAGGAGTGGCTGGATTTATGCACATCCTATCCTGGCAGGGGAGAAGTTTCATATCACCAAAGTGCCTGTGACCAAAAGTAAAACAATTGCAGAATGTTCCAATTTAGCCTGAACAGCCCTTTCAAGCTATTTGCAAGTCAGTGATTAATTAATCCTCAGATTTTTTAATGGACCTGAACCAAAGACACAGCCAGTGAGTTCATATTGGCCTCCAAGGACAGGCGTACTTCTATTAACTATCCAGCTACGTGCAGGCAGCAAGTCAAGCAAATAAATGAAAGAAATACAGTGAGCCCAAAAACCGTGAACTGATAGGGCAAATATTCAGGAAATCTGCCTTCAGAGATGTATTTCTTAGGACTTTGTTCATCCCACTGTGATGTTATTGGGTTGTGGGGGTTTTTGTTTTGTTTTTAATAGAAACAGGATCAGGGAAGCTAGAATCGTTCAAAGCTTTTAGTGTTGGATTAAGAAGTGCAGTCTGAGACCTAGCCTCAAATTCAGGGAACCTATGGCCTTGAATAGAGACTACAGAGCAGATCACACCCCATATTCAGAAACTAGCCATACTGGTTCCAGGTAGAGACCAAAACAAATGAAGATCTCCAGGTTATACAAAAATACTAATTTAGCCTAATGTTATTTCTGTTCACAGGCGAGAAAACTGAACTAATGCTTCTGTTTGCACTGGCGGCCTGTAATTCTACCTGTCAGCTTCTTTCTTTTACAGCATTTGTGGCAAAGAAGATCATAGCACTACTTTCGTGCCATTATATAAGTGGATTAGATTTGTTGCATTTTTGTTTTGTTTTTTTTTAAATATCTTCTTGTTCCTCAGGGTTTACGTGCTAATGCTATGATCTATACAAACCTCTATGTAAGCCAGTTATAGATATATTTCTACATTGGGTAAGATTATGCATTTTGTTCAGACTTGTGTGACTGAAACATACTTTGTAATTATTGAGATAAACGGATACCTTACATGCATGAAATTGGGAAACAGACTTTCAGTCTGATAAGTGTTACTTGAATTCTGATATTATTAGTACGGACAGTAACTTTTTTCAATCGGGAAAGAAAGAAAATTTTAAAAAAGGAAGGGAAGGTATCATTAAAAGTGGAAATCTGTTCTAAATTACTCCAATTAGTATGACTGAATGTATTCTCCTAAACGTAATATCTCAAAGACTCAGAATTTAGAGGATTACACTTGGTATGTTCTATAAAAATAATTTTGCCCCTAAGGCTGCACTATTTCAATGAAATCCAGGAGTGAAGGATCTTCCATCAGTCTGTTCTATAACATATGGGGCTATATGTTTGGGGCATATATGGTGGGATAACAGCATCCTGCAGAGTGTTGAATTTCTAGCCTCTTCTAACAGAGATTTAACGCAGTTGCATGAATGTCTCAGGCCTCAATTAGCATTACTGCTGGAATGTCTCTTGTATTTTCATCCTGCAAACAAAACATTGCATCAGGTGTAACTTCCTGAACGTCCCATTATACATTGCTTCAGAGGAATGTGTGTGCCTGGCAGGTCTGTGTCTAACTGATAGGTACCTGGCGTACGAGAAATATTAGGGATATGTTCTGTAAGCCCGGCTCTGCAGAATACCCTATGATAACATGTGCTGTAGATAACAGTGAATGGACTCTGTTTCGAAGGCATAATAAGAGGATTGTAGGCTTGTCGGTTATTTGCCTGGAAGTGGACAGAGAAATGTTTAAAACCCTTCTCACACACGCACACATTTGGTGGTAACTGATTAAAAAGGTAATGCAGCAACAGTTTGCTCAGCACCAGGTGAAGAAGCTTTAAAAAGAGCCGATACGCTTCCATTAAATACCATGTTTTACTAGGCATTTACAGGGCTTATGACACACGGCATGTAAACTGCTCTGTAACATTCACCACCAGCAGCTCAGCTGCTGAGCTGTATAGATACGCACCAGCCTCATGGCTGGGCAGGGAACAAAGGATAAAAGAGGGGGAGGAAGGATGAATCCCCAGCTGTAGGACTGAGCGCTGCTCTGATAACACACCCAGAAACTTTCCACTATGGCTGCTGATCAGCAGCCGTCACAGCCTGACCTGAGAGTGGCCAGTAAGAGAGTCTCACATCAACAGTTTTAAAATCTATTGGGTTCATTTTTCACAGTGTTTGAACCGGATCCTTGCTGCACAGCAGGCAGCCCATAAGAGAGCATAAAAGGTTTTACTCTTCCAAAGACTAGCCATGGTGTAGGAAGACAGAAATGATGGAGACTAGGTAAGAACTGGTATGATTGTTGTCTGGTAGCTTTAGGGGAGAATAATCATCAAGATGGGTGGGCACCACAATTGTCAGTGTCCATGGCTTTTTTCTGTGTTATAATCTTAATCCTAAACTTATTCCGGGTGGGGAAGGCCCTCATCCAAAGCTGGGCCTTTAGTCATCTAGGTATATGGCTTTACTCATTGAAATCGCTTCTGAGTGGAACAGGAGACTGGAACCCTGGACTGAGGGTCTGGCAGAACAGTTATTCTTTGTACAGCTTTTCTAAGCACATCACTTCACCTCTTTGATTTAATGTCCTCAATATAAAGAATTAATTTAATGAAACTTCTTTTGTAAAAAAACAACCAACCAAAAAAAACCCCAGCCAACATATTGGAAGCCGTAGGTGAAGAGCACAGAAGAAAGAGACATTACTAATACTATCCCAAGGTAGGTCTTTTCACATTACAAACAGCTGAGAAATTATCTCAATACTTTAAAACAGTATAGCTGAACCAACTTGCAAAGATATAAATTTGGTATTTTCCATCTCACTAAATGTGTTGAATTGGAAGCTTTGCATCCATTAAACAGGACATAGTTGCAAAGCTGAACTCTCTCTCCTGTTTATGGACATAAAAAATATATTTATGTGTCTACAGCCATAGAATGAAAGCTTGGAGTCTGGAGTCTTGACTGGAGTCTCTTCAGGTGCCTAAGGGGAGCTCACATCTTGGACTCATCACAGTTGGGACCACTGGGTTCACTCTTATTCTTAACTTCAAGCAGAATATCAGCCTGCTGCCTGACTGGGGACTTGAGAAGTTAAATCCCCTGGAGGAAACAATCATATGCTTATACTCAAATTCCTTTGAAAAAGTACTTGGATCTCAGTAAATGTCTGTCCTGGGGAAAAGAAATCTGTATGCAAACTACAGTTCCAGTAAGAGCATCTATAACTTTTAGAGCTTCGTGGACCTGCCAGTCCTCTAGGGCAAATGTACTTGGCTATTTTGGGCTTTTTTACATTTCTTTTTTTGACAACTGCCTGTCCTGATCCTCCTAGCTCTGTTAGTGATAACCTTAAGAGCAGATCCTCATGAGCCAGATTATGGCCCTTGCTGGTTCATTCCCACCCAGTAAAAGCAACATTACCAGCAAAAGCCAATGATGTATGAAAGGCTGTGCTGATAGAGCTGAGGGAGCTCTGCAGAGGTTATCCAGTGTGGCTGATGTTTGAACTTGAGTTAGAGCTTGTTGCCAAGATGATTTCAAAGTAAATTGGGAACATACTCAGGAAAAGACCTCCAGAGGTCTACATCTTCATCCTTCTCCTGCTAAGCTCCTAGAAACAGGCTCCTTTCTGTGTGTTGCAAAAAGTGGCATTAATCCTAATCTTGCAGATTTTCCTAAGAGTGACCTCCTTGCACATCATGTCTCCAGTATTTGGTTATTTCTCAGAATCATGTTTTGGGCTGTCTTTGAGGAAAGAAAACAAAATCCTCTTTCAACTCCCCAGTCTATGTGAAAGTGTCAAGGTTTAGAGCCACAATTCCAAATGCTCTTAATATTACTGGAAGCATAGAGTTAAATTATAGAGTTGTAAAGTTACTTTATAGTGATAATGCTGTCAAGCATCGATATCTCTGCCCCAGGGCACCATGGAAACTCAGTTAATGATATAAGAAGCTGATATTTTTCAGGGTTGCAGCTGTTGGCTCATACCCAGAAGGAATCTCTGTGTGTGTTCATATCGGGTATATACAGGGGACCTGCTAAAAGAAAATTAAGAAACAGTGAAAGTCTGTGTAGTGACATGCAGTGGAATGAAAGTGCAAAGCAGTATATGGTGTTGCAGTATGCAGACTTCTTTCCATCAGAGTTAAATACAGTGGACACTGCTGTAGAAAAAAATACTAATTTTACTGTGAGAGAGGGTGTTTGTGGAAGAGAGTGTATATTTGTATGTAGATTTGTTTATCTAGTTGCCTGTAGCACTGACTGCATCAATCTATGCAGACACCATCTGGGAGTATCAGTAAAGAAATGGAAATTAAGGCAAGTGACTACAGTCAACTTAGGAATATCTATAATTTTTATGATGGATTTCTTAGCATCTGTATCCCACAGTGCTTTGATAGCCTCAGATGAAAGGTACTATAAAAGTGCAAAGTGTTATTATAAAAGTGTTTGTGGGTTTTTTTTTCTTTTAAAGTTTTTTTTTTTTTCCCCCCCTGAAATGTAGACTATCAGTCTTGGAAGGCATCTTCAAAGCATTTCCTGGGGATTTAACCATATGATCCCAGTTACCTTTTGGCTAGGAGCCAGGTATCAAATACCATGCATGTGAGTGGGGAAATGGTTTTGCAGTTAACTGCTGCAGTAAGAGTAGTCATGAGTAACTGGTTCATTTCTCTGTGTGCCCAGGTGCTTTGCATGCTGCCTGTTTCGTAAGCATTCACATGGCTTTTTGTGGGAAAGGAGAGTGAGCAGGTCAGACTCACAGGCCTGTTTTAGGCAGAAGTGAAAGGGAGTTTTTAAGCTGAAGATTGCCTTGAGGGGAATGAAACATCAGAGGTACTGAGAGCCTACCTGTCCTATCGGATTTTAAGGCACAAGATAGACTGAGCACCATAGTTTGCTCCAGAGCTGTTGTTCTGAGCATTGTAAAGGAGTACTCCGTGAGATTAGTTTCCTTTTGTGTACACAGGTTTCTCTCCCAGGCATACTAAGGTACAGGGAAGAGAAGAGATGGTGGTTGTGGGACCAGAATGTAAGCAGCGTGCATATCCAGACCTATAGAAATGCTTTCAAGTCAGTTTTAGACAGTAAATGCAGGAGCTTGTCTTCTTTGAAGAGCAGAAAGACGCATATCCAGACCTATAGAAATGCTTTCAAGTCAGTTTTAGACAGTAAATGCAGGAGCTTGTCTTCTTTGAAGAGCAGATAGACTTCCATAGCTGTGAGCCTGGACTAGGGAATTTGCACAGGTTGACTTGAGAGCCGTCAATGTTTACAACCTTATTCAGGAACAGGGACCTTGTGGACAGTGGGAGCATAAGCGTCTTAGAGAGACACATGTGCAAATATCGTCCCCGCTTCCTGCCAGCTGTCTTCAACTCAGTGCTGGCAAAGAATGTGCTCTTTGGCCTAGGCATGGCTGTATCCAGTGACATGGGAAGACTTATCCTTGTAAACCAGCCAAGATGAGGAAGCCCAGCTGAAAGTGATCTTATATCCAATGCAGCCTTTGGGGTTTCTGTTGAGACACTGCATACAAACTGGTGCCAAATTGTCACTGAGGTTTTACTGATTGAAATCCTCATCAGTGCTTTCCATTCAAGATATCAATGACTTATGGTTGCTATCAGGCCAACTAAATCAGTGGCCTGGAAGCACAGAACGTTCTAATTCAAAATTGTTTTGATGGTGGTATAAAAAAAATCATAGAATTTGCCAGTTAATAATAAAAATTGTTATATTTTTCTATTAATATTTCTTTTGCACACAGGAGAAAATAACTTAGACGAAGCACAAGTGATGCTTTTGCTGAATAGTTGGAAGGTGAAGTTGATTATAAAGTGGTGGCTAATATAAAAAAGTAGGGAAGCTCCCTCCAGGCACTGCTATCCCTCTTGGGGATAGGTTTTCAAGGTTTTGAACTCCCTTCTTATGACCTGGCTTTCCTATAAACTTATATTTTTCCTTTGTCTTATAAGCAACTTAGAAAAAACGAAGCACATAGAACTGATAGTGAGGCTCTTGGGTGCTCAGAACACCATACAAATGCTATTAAACCCATAGTTAAAATAATTCTTTGGTAAATGTTAAATTCCTATTAGTAACACTTGCTAAACTTAAGTGCAAAGGAAAGGGCAAGGCTAATCTGAAAGGCAACGGAGAACAAGGCTTTAAAGATATTAACAATTTGTTGGAAATGTCTGAGGGGAGTGGTTAATATAACTAAAGAGTAACATCTGTGGGTTTAAGATTTAGGTTGGGAGAGGGCTTTAGCTAGTGCTGTGCTTTGGAGCTTTCCCAAATATCAATGGGAATGAACAGAAAGTCATTCAGAATGAGGCATTTTTCAAAAAGCAATAAACAGAAAAAGTGCACTGTCTATGTGATAGGTCTTTGCTTTTCTGCCAGCCTGTAGTGGTGTTTGTGTGTCTCCATGTTTGTGATTTTTTTCCTCTTCTCTGTGTCTCTCCACTTCTGGCTAAGTCTTCTCCCCTGTGCCTGCCTGTCTTGTGTCTGTATCCTCACCATCTTGTTTGTAGATTTAGGTCATTGCCCCTACCCCATTCCTTCCTGTCATCACATCTGATTTTTTTGCAGGTGGTGTTTCATTAATCAGACACACCCAGTCTCTGCTTTTTGTTCACTTTGTGCTATTTCACCTAAATGATTCCTTTTTTCTTTTATATTTTGCCACCTAAAGGCTCAGCAGGGCTTATTGATCATTAAAGGGAATTCTAAGGTGGGAGCAGAAGTTATTTTTTAGCTACTACTTCTTTAGTTCCAAATACCAACATCCAGAAAGGGAATCAGAAATATTTTTTAGGAAACTCACCAAAGAAATGAGTGTCTTTCTGTCTGTGTGTCTTTCTCAGCTGCTTGACCAATTGCAACTGAATTTGACAGTGATAAAGGTCTTGGAGATATTACATTCCTACGAGTTTCATGAAAAATAGCTGGCCGAATGAGTAGAGAGACCAAAATTAATCTCTCCAGTAGGGACAGCTGCATCTCTATTGTTAGAAACCAGAGGAGGACAGTAGGCATGAAAGTCACAGGAAACAGATCCCACATCTCCTTGCCTTCCTCGGCATGTCACTAGTGAGTAGAGACCTCACTTCACTTTCTTTTTCTCTACAAACTTTTACCCCTAACATCTCTGCAAGCATTAACAAAGGATATCTCATGGCATCCTGAAAAGCGGATTGCATCTTCTTCGTCAAGCTGCTGTTGAAAGAGGCAAGAAACCTGGCAAGTATAGTTCACAGGTGAAAAGAATACCCATTCAAGCCAAGGCCAATACATGCCCACCCCAAGACAGCAGTGTTTCTTGTCACCTAGAGGTGAAATCTTATCCAGGGTTCAGATCAACAAAGTCTGAACATGTCTCAGGCAGAAACTAAAGATAATCTGCAGCTTTGATCTAGTGTTCAGAAACTTTTTTATTTCGATAAGAGCAAGGATGGGTCTGATTCTCTTATGTCTCATCTCTTAACGGAAGAATAGCCAAATCAACTCAGACCAAAAACAGTCCTCTGCAGTGTGTTGTCTCTGACAGAGGCCAAAAGCAGATGCCTGAAAAGAATATAATAATAGAATAAGCATACAACAATACTTCCCCTGAATATTCTTCCAGCTTCCAGTAATTAGTGGTTTGGGGATCTCAGAGCCAGAGATGTTGATTATGTCTGTAGCAACACTCAATGGATTTGTCTCCCATGAACCTGTATACATTTTTAGCATCCACAGCATTCCTTGCTAGGGATTTCCACAGCTTAATAATATCTTGTTTGTTTAAGCCTACCACCTGCAAGCTTTAGTTTGTGATTCCTAATTGTTACACTGGAAGCAGCATTGATCTCCATCTGCTTTCCTCATGGTACTCGTATCAGCTGCCTTTTTTTCATGTTTGAAGTCTCCTGGCCTACCTAGTTATTCACTCAGTATTTATTCTGTACAGCATAAACAGAAAAATATTACCAGATCAGAATCATTCCTTTATTTCTAGCATAGGTATATCATCATACACTTTCTTTCTAGGTATACACAGCTGTATGAGTTGCCAAGCAATGGAGAATCGACTCCAGTGACTCTAATGGCAGAGTCTGTATTTGTTGTGCATTATGATTTCTACTTGCACTCAGGGTAAGTCCTTCCCTGGTCATACAAGCAGCATGTACAAGCACCAAAATGATATGAGATACGGATTTCAGTTTCAGAGTACACAATGTAATCATCATTTGTTCAGTTCCTCATGCACTTAGCAGTCTGTGTGTGTTTTTCTGTACTCTTCCCCCCGACCCACCACCCCCCCCCCACCCTC
>NW_010555695.1:19158-21321 GCF_000687285.1 Phaethon lepturus
TGGCTAAAAGAGTCTAGGAACCCATTCCCGCTGAAGGAGTACACAGGTTTTGAAAATTGCAACATCCCAAATGTCTTGCTTTCTGTCATTATGATTGGTGTGCATCACTCTTCCTCAGCAAACCAAGTTCTGGATAACATGTTCCCACAGTCAGGTTGCATTCATGATTCTGTCAGGCCAGTTATTTCTTTTTCTAAAACTAAGCAATCCTTATGAAACCAGCAACTGCCATCTGGTACCACAGAAGACCAAATGATAGGTGACAATCCATTCATCTTTTCTTTGTCGGCCAGTCCCTCAAGAAATCCAGTATGTAGGTTAACTACGCAAGACTTCTCATGTAGCAAAGAGGGATCTGCAGGGCAGTGGAATGTCCCATGTAGCAAAAGCTTACAATGGACTGGTTTTT
The DNA here is from genome assembly GCF_000687285.1 of Phaethon lepturus. NCBI lineage: Eukaryota > Metazoa > Chordata > Aves > Phaethontiformes > Phaethontidae > Phaethon > Phaethon lepturus. The sequence continues at coordinate 19,568 of NW_010555695.1, forward strand.
GCAGACATTTGGCTGGAGCAGTGTTGGAGGACATATGCAAAGTGAGATCTCTTTCCACTATATCAATATATGACAAATCTTAAGCTTCCTTTCTATAAATCCTTAAACAGGCTTTTCTAGTGGAGCATAGCTTGTTTAATCAAGGTGGGGGATGGAAATGGCTTGGTGGATCCAGTTGTCTTCCTGGTGGCTTTCTGGAGGAGAGGCAGCTGGACTGCTAACATTCCTATGTGGTAAAGCCAGGGCTGCATGGTTCTGCCAGCCCAAGGGAAGAGTCTACAGTACTACAGTCCCATTATTCCTGTTTTCAAGACTTTTTATCTTGGAGTTTCTGTGGATTTCTTCAAGATCTGCTAAGTGGCTGATTCTGTTGGCAGAATACAGCTTCACACTCCTTGTCTCTTACTATGTAGAAGTAATACCTCCCCTTGAGAAGATGCCCAGGACCGTGCCTGTTAGCAGTCTCACAATCTCATATTCTTGCTGTGATACTGTGAAGATTTGAGACTGGGCTATTTCTGGACCAACAGGGTTACCATCCTAGTGTCCCTTCTTCCTTAGTTAATGACTCCTCTTTGAACCGCATCCCTCACGTCTGCCAAGTAGAATTTGTTGCATTGACTTTCTTTCCAAAGCCTGCCCAGAAGGACAGCTCTCCTTCAACCAGGACACAGAAAGGGCCTGTGTCTCCAGAACCATCAATATTTTTCTTGAGATGATAAATGAACTGCCAATAAACTGAGGCAGCTGCCAGATCCATCTGAGAAACAGACTTCAGACCCGATTTATCCGTGCTTGGTTTATTTATGTGTCTGGAAACTTTCAAGATGCAAACAAAGGACTAACCACTCTAAGGCAGCCACTGAGTATTAGATGGTATACAGAGCTGCAGTGTGAGTTTATGGACTGGTTCAGATACATAGGCTGGCACAGAGTAATAGCTAATCTCAAACAAGAAAATGGCTTGAGATTCATCATAGGGAACACCACAGAAAAGAAACAAAATTCTCAAAGACAGACCTAAATTCTCATACTTGCTATATCACTCTGTTTTTCTCCATCTCTTCTGGTCTTTCTTGCCTATCATTCAGGTTTTTGCATAATCTCTGAAATTTGTGTTGTGAAGGTTTTTTGAGGCGATAAGGCATGGCTGATCGTGTTGTGCCTGGAGGGATGGAATCAGTGTGTATGTGCTTCAACAAGTTCGTTTGTAGAGAGACCAATCTGGTTTTGAACCAGCTGATACAGTTGGAAAAAGCAGACAGTCTTTGCAGTTAGGCTCCTTTTGCTGGGCAGCAGGCATGTGTGTGTTAGAAACAAGTCACCCCAAAATTTCTGAGCCTATTTTTTTGGTTCCAACCAGTAAGAGATCTGAGATACATTAAGTTTGGGCAAGTTTTATGAAAAAAGGCATCTGAGCAAAGGAAAGAGACTCAACTAATGCCTCTGCTGGGAGAAAGGCTGGAGCGAGTTTAAATGTTATTACACACCAGAGGGTCTGTGCGGGGAGCTGCTGTAAAATGCTCCAGCACCGGGAGAATTTCAGCCGGAACACAATCCGTATTGCTGGAGAAACCAGGGGCAGGGACTGGGTCTCAGCAGTTGCGCTGTTGGTGGGACAATTACTTTCTATTTCAGAATAGGCCTGGCCTGAGCAGAGCCTGTGCGGCCCCGGAGCAGAAGCTCCAGCTCTCTGCTGACGCGGGGGGACTCGAGCAAGCCCGAGTCGCGCACAGTGCCAGCAGCCTGGTGCC
>NW_010555696.1:0-39886 GCF_000687285.1 Phaethon lepturus
GTGCCTCCTCCTCGGGGAGGTGTTGTCTGGCAGCGTTAAGATTTGAGCGAGGTTAAAACTGATAAAAACCCAAGGAATACTTGTGTGGTTTGGTGTCATTGCAGAGGGGTTTTGGAGTTTGTTTTGTTGTGTTCTGGGGGTTTTTTTCTTTTTTTACATGGAAAGCGGTAGTGCTGCCAAGCACACGTGCCCCAGCGGAGCGGTTCCCATGCGAGCGCCCCTCAAGTGTCGCTGCCGCACCGGCGAGCCCGGTGTGTGCGTCTTGGTAATTTGTCGCCTCTCTGTGAGACTCTGGGAGCTCCTGGGGCTGGTGGGGAGAACCCCGGGGTCTCCGGGAGTCCCTGGGCGCTGGCCCGAGACCCTCCCAGCTGTTTCTCCCTTAGGGCCTCCTGAGACTGCAGGACGGGGGCCTTCCCCCGTCCCCTCCCGGGAGAGGAGCGTACCTGTTCTCGGGGTGCTCTTTTCTGTGCTGTCTCAAAAGATAGGAACTCTGCGATAAAACCAGTGCTTTAGGGATTGCCACGCTGCTTTTGAGTGAGCACGTGTTAGAGCTGAACTATGAAATACCATTCCCCCCCCAGTATGTTACTCCCTTCGAAGTGTGATTTGTGCTTGTTTAGAATAATGGTGGATTTCTGAGCTCCATCTGTTTGTCTGTCTGTTCGCGCACACAGAATATTTCTGCCGATGGTGATTGCCCATGGCATTATTGCAGTATAAGTAGTTTGATGGGAAATATTGTAGCAATTAGAAGTCCAGTGATGCAAGATCCTGACACATTATGACTGCCTTGCTGTCATTTCTGTCTCCTCTAAAAGTTCATTTTTGTGAATCATTGTAAGCAACCGTTTAACTTCTGTAGCATTTCTACAGTTTTTGCATTTTGAGACATCTCTTGACATTGAGTCAAACTGTTTCCATCGTAGTTTTTTTTCCTGTCGACATTCTTTGTGACAGTCACATTCTTTTAAGCAACAGTAGAAAAAAAAAAAGGAACTTCTTTTAGGTAAGAGTGTTGCTGCCCCTGTTTCCTATGGCTCTGTGCCTTAGAGACCTAAAAAAAATGGGGGCTGGGAGGAACTTTTTTATGGTGGAAAAAGAGCATCTTCAGTGGGAAGTGATATTTCTAGACGGAGCGTTAATGACTGCTGTCACCTCAAAGGAATTGTCAGAACAGAGTCAACCTTTTGGTTTCTTAACACCTGCGACATCTAAAACACATCTGCTTGTTCTGTTTTCCCTCCTTCCTCTGGAATTCTCTTTCTTGACAAATACATGTTTTATGACAAAGGATGGACATGTAATTTAAATATGAGTTTTAACATACCTTTTCAGGTTCTTCAGTATTCATTTTGTTGGGAGAAAGGCAGGTGAAGATGAATAACTTGGACGCCAAGCCTGCACTGGGAAACTGATTTTTTTTTTTTATTACTTTTTTTTTTTTTTTTTAGTTCTTGCCTTCTGTGATCCTACCTGAAAAGTTTTATGTCAATATATAATACTTAAATGTAGATTGAAATTATTGAGCCTACACTGGCTTTTCGCATTTCTTGTAACAATCAAGGCTGTACTGTAGAAAATAATGGGAGGTTCTGAGATTCATCTTACAGCATGCTTTTTGGCTTTATTCAGACCTACCTGTTGGTCTGAAGGCCTCTTTCAATGGCTTTAAAGAGTTTTTTGCATACTGAATGATGTATTAAAGATTCTTCACTCAGAGTAAAATGAGTATTTTTTTTATATGGGGATAGGACCCAGAAATACCGGAGTGTTTTTTTTTTTTCTGCTCTGTCTCTGCTTTCTTAGCTGTAAAATGGGGCTAGTTACCAAGTCTACCTCAAGCGCACCTTCAGAACACACTTTCTAGATGTGTAGAAGATGAATTAGTGGAGGTACTTTAACATCTTTTCCTACTTTACGTGGTGCCATATACGTTTAACCTCAAGGCTATGAAAAATCTATACGCAACAAACAACATGACAGTACAGACTAGACCGTGTGAACTGGAGCAGCCAACAAGTGGGGCAGGGAGTAGAAATCAAAGGTACTCATTCTAAATTTAAAGCAAGAAAACTGCCCCTATGTTGCTGTCAGAGCAGAGGAAGTACTAGAGGAAGATTTCAAAGACAAAATGATGAAAGTGGGCGTCAGCGTGACCTTGACTTTCGCTCTGTCCTAAATGAAAACCGAATTGGGATACAGTTCTTACAGAAAATGAGTTTAATAGCCCAGCTTGTGTTTTAGCATTTGTCATTCGAATTTGCTTTTCTTAGATGGTCTTGTTTATAGAAGAGGTTGTTCATGGTGATCTCCAGCAAATGAGAAAAATATGTGGAACCTCGTTCTCGAAGTTGGGCTGCTCTTTACCATTGAGTGAACATGTTTTTAATTGCAACTTCCTCAGTATTACTATGATTCAACTCTCATCTAAATGGACCGTGGCCATGATGATCTGTAGGGTTTGGGCACAGAATTATGATTAAGGAAATCATGAATAGCCATTCTACCTGTTACATACACTCCTGCATTTGTCTTGTAAACTCACTTAATCAGTCTGTTTTGCCTTTTATGGGAATGATGGTGACTAATTCAGTGTACACCTATCCAGGTGCTTGACTGGGTTGTTTGTAGGAAATTATGTGATATATGTCTTGTGTCCAGTATAAATGCAAGAAAAACATTCTTGCAGTATTGAAAGCAAACACTAAATATTCATGCAGTTGAAATGTAGTTCGCAATTGCCTTGATACCACTTATCACTGAAGACCCTGAAAATACAGCTTTTCGCAAGAAAATGGTGACCCGCTTTGCTACTGGTTACAGGACAGGCATGGCGGCAGAGGAAGCTCAAACGCGTCTGTGCCACGCCTTGTGGACCAGACAAAGTGGCCTCTCCTAATGTAAAATCAGGTGGAAGGTAAAGTTCTGTGCATTGTCTAAAATGGACAGAATTAACACTTTGTCCGTTAAAGGCAGAGGCCTTGAAAAATAGTTTCTTCTGTTACTAAGTCCTGTTAACACTGTGTTTATTATACTCACCCTTCCCTTTGTAAAGCTTTTAGTATAAGCACATGTGAGTACTCAGCAAGTTCCTTGTGCTTTTCATTGGTAGATCTCTAAGTGCCCTAAAAGATAAGCATGCTTTATCTGAAAGCTGAGGATAAGAGAATCAGGAAGATACGTCTCAGTGTCACACAGTCCCTAGATGGCACATCAAACAGCTTGGTGCTACCAAACTGCACGGTTTCCCTTGCGTTCTCTGTTCCTCTGTGCCAGCGCTGGCATTCTGAATATTGGTAAGTTGACTCAGCTGAATAAGTTGGTGTAAAACTAAGGAACCAAAAAAGGAGGGGAAAAACAACAAAAAAGTTTGACGAAATAGGAGAGTTGAACCACTTTACTCTCTGTGGCTGCTGAAAGGGCAATATGTGTTTTCCCTGGCTGTGTCCTTGCCTTCTTCCCAGAGGGGAACTGGCCCACCGGAGGGACTAGGACGTGCAGTGGGTCAAGCAGGCTGGACCCTTCTGGCCTGATGCTTTCAAGGGAGCGGTAGTCTGTTGGCTGCAGAGTGTGTTGGATGTGATGTGATGTAACAGGTCTCCACTTCTGAACTCCCTGTTTCACTGTAGGGCTGTGTCTCTCAAGTTAAAAGGAGGAAAAAAAAAATAGTATCTAGGGGGTAGAAGAAGGTGTTTAAACTGAGAGGTACTGTTGGCCCAGACAATATTTTTCTTTTTCAAGGGAAAAAAAAAACAAAACAAGGCAGAAGCCAAAAAATTTGCATGAAAATTTAGATTTAAAAACAGACTTCAAAATCATAGTGTTTTTTCCAGCAGGTTAAAATTGCTGCAGTGTGTCTAAATTACATAGAAGATTAAGCTGTATGAAATACTTGTTTAAAAATTTCTTACAGGTTTGGGGCGGGGGCTGTGTTTGTTTTTAAAGCCACATTGGAAGCTGCCATTCTTAGTTGGCTGAGATGTAGGACAGGGAGAATGGAGGTTCTGTGTGTGTGACAAAGTGGGCAGTTGTAGAGCTTGTAAGCAAAGTTTTGTTTAAAAACAGAAAACCACAGGGAGTTATTTTTAATAGTGGTTCAAATGCAGCAGTCTGTAAAGCTGACAAATCTTTTTATGGGTAGATAGGTCTTCTTCTATCTTGTCTTATGTTCTATATGCATGTTGGATTGGATCAAGTTTACCTCAAGTTCTAACCTGTGCTACGTATTTAAACACCTGGACATGCTGTAAGTGACATTGCTGTACACGTGTGAGAAATCTCTTGGACTGTTTTTTAACATGTTAAAGTATTTCAGAAAACAATATTTTTTATTTAATTAAAACAGTATATCTAGCTTCCTCTGTTTAGTCATATGATACGGCTTACCACATAGCATGATACATTAAATTGCAAATAATTTTATGGTGTCAGTACCATTAAAGAAATTATTCTAAAGTGTTTACTCCAGCTTGGTGCTACATTAAGTGTCTGCTGTCATAGATTCCAGGCAGTGAACAGCTGTCTGTCGCAGATGGGAGAGGAAAAAAAAACTTCCCCTTAACGTCTTACTTCTAAAAAGGTTTCTATACAAAACCAGTAGTAATGTAATACAACCTTTTAGTCAAATTTGAGTTTCCTGTTATATGTTTAAGTGAACTGACAGCAGACTCTATCTATTTGAAACCAAATGGTGTTAGTGAACGAGACTCTAGGAATTTAATACTCCAAAGCATTCGTGAAACCTCACAAATGCTTGTTTAGCAATCAGAATGTATTATTTATTACATCGCAGACGAAAAAAGAAAGACTTGCAGGGAGTTCATGAATTCCTTCTTCAGACTGCTGTGTTTCAGTAAAGTAAGGTGATATTGTCTGTCCTGTTCTTGTACTGTGTTTTACACAACAAAAATGGGTAGATGAGAAACTGTTAAGGAACCATGTAGCAAATCTGTATGTTTAATAGGGTCCAGGTGCGATGAAATCTGAAAAAGAGCAGGTGTGAAAGGCCTAATGGTTTTTGCTAGAGTTGAGTGTTTTCTGTTAAGATCTCAAGATGGTAGAAATGGAATTTGTGCGTAGAACTACATGAACTTAGTTTTAGATTGTGATTTGGCTGTGCTGTTGTTGTTCTATGAGGTAGTACACCATGGCAATTATAAAACTTATTAAAGTAGTTACAACATGTCTAATGCACAAAATGCAGAAGATGGCAAGATTTTTGTTTTTAGATTAAAAAGTTGCTGCTGCTGGCATAAAGCTTTTTACCTTCTTGTTGTGTTCTCACTATCCTATTTTTTTGCTGGACTGTTAACAGGTATATTACAATCCCTAGGCACTTCTTGAAGTTTTTGTGTTTATTTGCTTTGAGTAACTTAGGTCTCCAGATCTGGACTTCATCCTTAGTATGTGCTTCACACAATGAATCAAAGTAGGTGCCAAGCTATCCCCTGCCTTTGGACAGAACCTTGGGCACCAACGTGGACAGATGGATGCTTTTGCTTTTTAGGAAGGCAGTTTATTTTGTTGTTTTATCAAAGTATTGACTGATACTGGTCCTAACTTCTCATTCTAAAGCTGTTCTGATTTTTCTGTCGGGAGCTGGCAGGTGTAGTGGTCCATGCACCTTTCAGTTCACCATGTCTTTAAAATGTGGCTGCCCTTCTGGATTGATCCATCTCAATATCACGTGTGATACACTTTTTTTTTAATTCAATGAATGGATTGTTTGTGTAACAGCAAATGGAAATTGTGTTGAAATGTTGTTTTTCTAAGCGTGGAGACACTGCTGAGGCTGTTCCAGAAACCCCTCTTGCAAATGAGCCTTCTGGTTAGGGGGAAGAGATGACTCCCGATCGTGTGTTGCCCGTGGCAGAATGGCGTGTGGGAGTGCTCCCTGGCACATTTCAGGCGAAGCTAGTTGGGTGAGCTCAGACCTCGTATAAACTAACCTAACTGGGGAATCAAGGGTAATAAACCCCAGTGTGGCAATGCTCGAGAAAAGGGCGGAGATTCCCCTTTGAGGAGGGGGCTGATAACGTCTTGTGCTGTCACAGCTATTTACAAAACGAATGGCTGTCAACGGGCTGGCTGGTGCGTCCGCAGATATGCATTTCGGCATTGCCAGGAGACAGCTGAGGGATCTTCCTGAGGAGGTCTTGGTGTCCCGTTTCAACACAGCATCCCACCTTTCGGGTCTGAAACCTCCTTCAGTATTGGATCTGGGTGGGATTCCCCAGGACTGGTTACGCTGTCCATTTGGGGGATGCTTTTGCCATCCCGCTCCTGCATGTGCTGTATCCAAGTGAATCATAGTCGCCTCACCTAGTGTGCTAGTGTTTCAGGGGTCAAAACCCGAACCGATAAGGGCTGTGACCCTGTGCCCAGCCCAGCCTGCTGACGGAGCAGGTGTTGCTCCACACCCTGAGGAGGATTTGCAAGTCTTTCATTTTACAGAGCTCAGTGACAGATATGTTCTCCAGTTACTTTTGTTATTTGGTCTTTTGAGAAGCCCACTTGCTATGAGGCGGGAAATATCCACCAGCCTGTTGAAAACTCATGGCGTGCATGAAGCGGAGCTTGAAGTCCATGCTGACAGGAAAAACGGGTGCTGGATAGTTGGGATTGCTCCCTCTCAGAGCCAGTGTGTTGGGAAAGTAGCACAGCTCGAGCTGTTGCGTCCAGACTCACTGCTCAGCGGTGCCGGGTTCTGAGGCAGCCACTACCTCCTGGCTCGAGTGGCGCAGGAGAATACAAGTTCCAGTTTTTCTTCTTTCCTTAGAGCCTTTTACTTGGGAGAGTAACTTTTTTCTTCACCTCGTGATTTCTAAACTGTGGAGTTGGAGATCAAAATCGCTGCAGATGGTGCAATAATTGGGGAATGTTGACCTACAGGATGGATTGCAACTTCACAGTACATTCAATACGATTCCTTTCAGGAATTTCAGTTTATGTATCTGTCCTGTTCTTAACCTTGCGGACACTTGTCTCTGCTGTCCTGAAAAGGAGTGTTTTTTTGACTTGTTGGAACATTTTGTTTCTTGCATAAGAACACGCTGAATGTCCATCCCAACTTTGTGGAGGTTGTGGTGGGTTCTGGTTCTCGGGCCGTACATATGTCATTACAGTGATATGGGGAGAAAAGCTGTAGATGCTTTAAAGTTCCTTTCCTCCAAGGGTAGCTACTTGGGGTAGAATAGATATCAACAAGCATGGACACAAAAATGCCCTCTTTCATTCATGGAACGTCTGCTTTCATTCTTCCATGCTGTCAGTATTTCATTCGCTCTTCTATCAGGGATGTGCAAAACTTAAGTCTCAAAAATGTTAAGCTGGAACAAAAAAACCTGCAAACAAGCTTGAAAAGGTTTTTAAAAATACATGAAAGTATTCCGAAGAAGCAAATAAGTCACAACTGTGTGTATCTGTGTGCTACCCTTTAATCAGCTGGGAAATCTAAGTGGTGACTTTCAGCTGTCACTGTATTAAGAACCAGTGCTGCCTTTTGTGGCAGTCTGTATATACTGAACTCAGTACTATGTAGTAAATATTCTTGCTGTGTTTTCATAATCGTTCTACTTAGAGTAAGTGCTTCTTGGGTGGGTATTACAAATCTGTTAATCTTTATGGTATTTATAGGGTAATTTTTAACTCTCTTGAGCTCCTTACTTCCTTGCGGGTCAATTACTCAATTTATAACATTATGTCAGTTGTAAGAACTTTACCATCCAAGGGTAAACAGTGTGGGGTACGGTTCTTTACCTGTGTTTGCTTTTAGTTCCTTGTATATTAAGGTATGCAATAATTTACTCTGTGACTTATTTATTGGGATTTCTTTTAGTCTCCCTTGTTTGTACTTTAAAGTGACTATGATGACTTATTTTAGCTTTTGTTCTTCATCACTAATGCAGGGAGAGGGAAAACTTGCAGCTACTTAAGTCAAAATAGCTGCAAATAGTGTTTAAATACCTTTGAGTGTCTGTTGATGAAACTGGTCACTGGAAGTCAAACGTTCTGCTGTGTCGGGAGCACACAGCTGTCTAGGGGAGGGTTTGGCTTTGTAGCAGGCTGACTTTATGTTCTGACTTGACTGTGGCTGACTTGATTTTATGTTCTCACTATAGTTGTCCATGTGAAAGTGAAAATCTGCTCTGACTCTGTGGGGTTTCACTTGGCCTATGGAAAGAGAAAATAAAGTCAGTGCCTAGCACTGGAGTTTTTCTTCTTGAAATTGCTCCTTTTGCTACCATCAGCATTACCACAGCAGTGTGACCTGATGGTGATGAACCTTGCATAGCAAAAGGCCATGCTCTCTTTCCGTAGCATTTTACCCAGTGAGAATAAGTTTGGAGCTGTAGGGTGGTAGAGGTATGTGTAGTAAAAAAACTCCTGGTGACTTGGAAACCCTGGGTTTTGGGAACATCCCTGATTGCTCATGCTGCTGCTAGCTCTTGGAAAAAGTAGAATGGTAGGAAACTTTCAGGAAGGTCTAAGGTAGATACAGCCAGAGATGCTAAATAGTCTAGTGCTGAAGTCTCTTCCTTTTGTTCCCTGTGAACGCTGAAGTGTAATCTACTAGCTTTTCTTCTTTTATGCTTCTCTGTTGTATATTTTCAAGATGAAGCTTCTGCTGCAGAAGCAGCTTTCAGCATCTGTGATGGCTTTTTGAGGATGTAAGAAGTCCCCAAAGGAGCCTGGTTCTAGTTGTACTTCTTTCTTCCTAGGGGAAACAATGATTCATCTCGTGGACAGACAGACCTTGTAGCATTTTTGGTATAACATACTGTGGGTTGTCGCTCTCAATGCAGTGTGTATCGTTTTCAGAGATTCAGCTAGGGGTTTTTTTTTTGGAGTTGATTGTTTTGTAAGCACATCACACTGTGGTGTTACCGTTGTTGTTGTTTTCCATAAAATCCCTCAATATTCTGTTTACTTATGGATTAGAAGAATGTCAAAGGGATGATGAAGGAAACAAGAACTTTCTTTTCAGAATAGGAAGGTCAAATGTTCACTGCCTCAGCATCATTCGTTCCGTCAATAACAAGGCAGTGAGAAACAGCATTTCAGCACTGCTTGGACCATCCTCTCCTAGTCCCTTTATTCACACCTAGGCACATCTTTTGGAGTATTTGGTTTTACATTTTCTTAAAGGCAGCTGTGTATGGGAGCTTTGTGCTAGTGTCTTCTCTCCTGCACAGCGTGGCCATGGCACAGGTCTCTGAGGTTCCCTCCTGCCTCTTGTCAGCTTTGTTTTGGAGTTCGTGGGACTGTCAGGAGAGGCTGGCAGTGTCTTTCCTCTGGCTGGTGTGTGAGAAGTTGGTCAGCTAGAAAAGCTTAAGTGAAAGGGAAGCCTAGGTTGGCAGGAGATGAGCGTTGTCTGTGTTTTTAAACAACCTGTTTGCTCCAAAGGAAGTAAAGTTTGAAATGAATCATTCATCATGAGTCTTATCAGACTTCGCTGAAGTTGTATGTTATCTTTCCTATTGTTCATCTGAAATTGGGGATAGCTGAGTGCCAGCTTGCTCATTTTTTTAGTGACCTAGATGGCACTAATGGGTTTGATAAAAGCAGCTAGATGGTGTGGCGAATATAGTTTACCTTTGGAGACTCTCTCTAATTTGTTATACAGGACCATATTTAAATTTTTATCTACTCGTAAATCATCAGGCAGCAGTTATAACCAGGGTAGCTTTTGTTCGTGCATCCAATATGTGGCGTTAACTCCCCTTCAGATTCAGTTGCTGTGGTCCCTAGATATTCCTTCATGTTCTTACTGTAGCATGAGATACTGGTGCTTGCAAGTACATGGCTGTACGTTTTGCTGAGAGCATGTGGCAGTTATGTGCTCCCATAGACTATCATTTTACTAGCAGGCTTTTGGCTTGGTTTAGACTGTAAGCTCTTCAGGGAGTGAGTCATCACGCCGTGGAGCTGGGGCACTAGCTGCTGTGACGAAGCAGCTCTCCTTGCTGTCTCCCATCTTTTAAAGGTTGGCTTTGACCTCTAAAACTGGATGGCATAGTCCTGCCTCTGCCTCCCTACATGGAGGGTTCACATTCTCTGGGACTGGATTCACCTCTCTGGTGTGATCTGAAATAGTCGATGTCTGTGAGCCAACTGGTAAATGTTGCAAATTCATTAATAAATATTTTCTGTTTATTTAAACACCTTATTTTTTTCCCGTGTGTTTCCCTTTTCCACACATTTACTCTTCTAAAACAAGTTGTTATGCAGCTCGTGGTCGTGGTGTGGGAACTCTGTCCGCTCACAGGAATGTGTGCTACCAAAACGGCTTCGTTGTTTTTATAGAAACCTTGCCCGCACGCTCCTTTGCTTTCCAAATATCTATAAATCCCTGCAGGATCCTGCTGGCATCACTGTGGTGATCAGCATTTATTTTATGATACTGTCTAGGGGTTCAAGCAAAGTAGAGTATGGAGTCAGGACAGGCGTATTTTGTCCCCGTCTTTGACTCCAGTCGAGTTTGAACACTTAATACAGCAATTCATGTTATTTACAAATAAATTGCTACATCACTGTTCATTTATATTTTTCTACTAGCTCTTTAAGCTGGTTTGTTTTACGTTAGGTCAATTTGATCCTTTGCTGTCGCGTCTCTTTAATTTTTATTTTTCTGTTTTTGCAGTTGCTTTGCTATGTTGCTTGCTCCTTCACCAGTCAGGGATGGCTGGGTGTGGATTTTACTGGACTTGAAAAATTATTTCTATTGATGGGTAGTAGTGTGTCATTCATAGGTATTAATAAGGCGTCAACATAATTTGCATTGATATTAATAAACCATATTGTAGCTTATTTTGAAATACTGTAAATATTTGTGTTTCTTTTCCGAAACAAACCTTTGTGTTTCTTCAAGTAGCTGATGGTAAACAGTTGTCTTTGAATGCTGATGAACTGGTCCATGGTAGATATTTTCAGCTGTGTTCTGCATAATTACTCTTAAAAACTGGTAGTTTGAGATGGTTGGAAAATTACCTTTTACTTAGTTCATGGATTGCTGAAAGCTAAACTGCATTCTGTGCCTCAGCTGGACTTTTTTGTTTGTTTATTTTTATTGCATTAGCACTTTAACCCTAAGTACTTCTCATGACGGCCGTAGCTGATAGGTGGGTATCTGGTGGGAGAACAGACGCTGCATTTTGAAAACGTAACGTACAGGCCTTTGCGGACGTCTGTTAATTCTTTAGTTTCATGCTCTCTCACACAAGTGCTTTTTTTACTGTTATCTGAAGGACTGTGTCATATCCGCAAAACAACTGCGAGATGGACCTCTGATTTAGGGGGAAGGAGAGACCAGGGTGGGCAAGTCGTCTCCACTCTGCTGGTTTCTTGTAACCGTATGGTGAGAAACTGCTCAGTCTCTGATCAGTATATCACTGCAGAGCTGGGGAGGTCTGGAAGGCACCTTGTGGTGCCTGGAAGTGAAACTGTGGAGCTGTTGTCTTGGTAAGCAAAGTGTAATTTTTCTAGCTCCCTCAAAGAGGTGAATTTCTGTTCTAAGAGCGTAGTATTAATCTGAGATCAATGCAGTGTCTTGGCAGTCAGGGAAGGTTGGGAAAGAAATGGAGGGCGGGCAGGAGAGAAGATTTTTGTTTGCATGAGTAAGCTTACGGTTTTTAATAATCTGATACTACTGAGTTTATGCTTCAGCATTGAAGCTTATTAGAATAATAGAAAATTGTTACATAGAGGGCAGAATATAATGTGAAGTGTGATTTGTCTCTTATACAGAGCTTGTACATTTAATTATAATTTTCTTGAAAGGTTAATTCCCAGTTTCTCTTCAGAACATTCTGTGCAGGCCTTTCTGTAGGGAAGTGAAGCCCTTTCGGAAGGAAAAAAAAAAATTGGACCCAATTTAAATAGACAAGTCTTGTGAATCCTGAAAGAATTTGGGCATTTAGCCCAGGAAAGGGAGATTTCTGTGCAAGAACTTCATTAACCCTGTCTGTCATCAAAATAAGTAATAAAAGTAGCTATGCAGACTTTATATAAAGAACAGATCTTTTTTGTTTTACCCTGTAGCCTTGATCTGCGAGGCACTGGTAAATGAATCTTGTTCTTTAAGGAAAACTGTGCCCGTGTGGGAAAGGAGATGGAGATATATTAGGTGCAGTGCTGTAGAAGTGTGGATATGAACTAAAGAGCTGCATTAATTTTTTTGGAAAACTGGTGCTGGTAGTTCCAGATACTCAGGAATGTGTAGGAAAAAAGTAGGGAAGCCAATTATTTTATTTAGTATAGATAAGACACTCTATAGCAATATATGATAATACAGTCTTACTTAGCATATTTTGAGGTGGAAAAAATACAAATATGTTTCTAACATAGCTATTTTTGTAAGTAGAAAAACGTTAAATCTTTTTACACAGGGAAGAGTTTCTGCTTCCGTTTGGCTGTTACTTGCAAGATCCAGATGCTGTGAAAGCTCTTCCTGCAATGCTGGCATCTGGCTGCTTGGAAGTTTTGCATAGGATTTTATGAGGTGGCTTTGAAGTTGCCTTTGGATTTGAATCATATGAATCTTTAGATTGGCTGGACTGCATAATTCTTAGCATCATTTCCTCTTGCTTCTGATTATGAGAAATGTAAATACTTCAAGCTGTTGTTCACCCAACTTCAAAACATCAGAACACATATCTATGTCTCTATATATCTGTATTTTTCTTCCATTCCTTTTCCCTGTATTTGAATCAGGTATGTTGGCTATTAAAGACTCAAATTAATGGCTCTAGAGATAAACTGCATGAACAGAGTGTTTACAGCAGGTTTCATGGATTTTGAGCCAATCTGACATGAGCTTGTTCTTTTACTGTGGTCTGCCTAAGCTTTCCTTAAACATTAGGGAAATTACAGTAATATTTCAGAAGTGTCTTTTTGAGGTTTGCTTAATATTTGTCAAGTGCTTGGAAGTGTGCTAATTAAAAGGTATTTATCAGTCCTAAGTGGTGGTGTTTCTAATCACATATGTATATATGTATTTATAGAAAACTTTGTTAGGATTTAAGGTCATATGTTGTTAAGCTTTCTGAGAACAGACCAGGCTGAACAGTTCCCACATTTGCGTTCTGGAGCTGTAGCAGCAGAGCTTATTTAAAATTTTTTTTGTGCTTTGGATGTTACTTCTGTCTTTGTCTTACTGGCTTAAAATGATCTGTTTGCTCATGCTCTTGTTTGAGGTGGCTAGTTGCTAAAGGTGTCTTGATAGGAACAAGCTGTGGAGGTAGTTTGGATTCTTAGTTGTCTGTGGTAGAAACTTATTTTAGGGATTGGCTTAAATTGGATGTTTTTGCCATAGGTTGGGAACAATCAGTCTTCCCTACTACTTGATTTTTTGCTCTTCATTTTTACAAGGGCTCTTCAGATGTTGATCGAGAGTGGAAACTGCTTGTATTTCACATGTAGATTGTCAGCTCGCTGGTAGTGCACATAAGTAAGCAAACTCACTGTACGTAGCTGATTGTTCCCTTGATGCGGAAGGGAGACTGTACAGCCAGCACGATAATGAAGTTGACATTACTGGTACAGAGTGCGTGTTTCATAGCTGTATATGATGTTACTTATTTCAGTTATGATTTAATGATGTGAAAATGTCTGGCAGTTTCTGTGAACGTATATGTTATGAATATATTTCCAGCCTATATTTAATCTTTCCTTCATCAGAAATGAATGAATTCTGAAAAGGGTAACAGAGATATTCTTAAATAATTTGGCTCCAGGCTTGAAAGCTTTATTGCATTATAAATTAAAAGGTGAGCATGTTGTTGCATGCTTAGTAAGCGATACAGCAAAATTCCAGGTAGATTTCGTATGTTTATTTTTAACACGTGTATTTGTTAGCACCAGTAGTGGCCTGAGAAGTCTGTTTCTAATGTTTCAAAAGTTGTAAAAATGAATATAGTGAATAATATTGGAAGGCTCAAAATTGCAATTAGAAGAATATAAATTAAGGGATGATGGCTTCTTACCTTACCTGAAAAATACATAAGTGAAAACTAGTTGGGGAAAAATGCAACCTGCTGTTGCTGTACTGTGTTTGCAGTATTCTCCCTCTTCAGAGGAGCCATTGTCACTTTAAATGCTGCTGACTGCTATCCATCCTCAATTTTTGATGTGAATATGTATTTGATATTTATCTACATCTTACATAAACATTGTACATAACTATTTACATGTGGTGTTGCACTAGGAAGTTCTGTGCAGTGAAATAAGAGGTAGGAATAGCAGTTAGGCTAGTGAAACGGAACATTTATCTTGCCGCATTGATTACTTAGTCAGAACTATAAATCACCAAGTATTCTTGGCGCTGATCCTAGGACTGTTTAATAGGAGCCATGTGAAACCATCTCTTGTAGTGGATGGATTGAGCTACATAGCATCTAAAGTGTATTCAGAAGACTTTTACAGACAATTATGTCTTTTGATTTGGGACCAAGTTCTAGGGAGCTGATAATACAACACAGGAAAAAACGAACAACCCAACACCAAAAAAACAACCCTTAACTCAAACTAAAACTTTTTAAACCAAAATTAGAAGTTAGCTAACTGCCTTCCTGGTTGGTGGTGAGAACTGATGGAAGTAATGAGCTTACAAAACATTCTCTCAAAAGAAAAAGTTATATAAACTCAAGTAGCATCTTCAGGCACACAGTTGGGGAGGGGAGGATTCTGTGTCAGACCTTGCTATTTTCAAGTCATTTTACTGAAGTTGTCCCCAAACTAGAATACAGACTATTTGAAATTATAATGTTGCTTGCTTAAAATGGGAGTATGGACCTGAGCTGTATGTAGGGAGTGCTTTGAAAGAGTGGAAAGTTTGACACAGCTACTTAATTATTGGCGGGAAAACATTTGTTTTATTGACATCTACAGTGACATGGCTCCGAATAGCTTTAAATAGTTGACTTAATGTCATTTTGCTTCTAGGTACGGAACAGTATATTACAGTGTCTGTCACAGCATTTGTTTAATGAATATCAGTTGTTGACATAGTATGAAAAAGCTCTAGGGCTTTTCAGCCATTTCACTAAAACATTCCCAGTTAGTAGATTTTGGGTGTTTGAGAAGTCAGCACTCCATTACTGGCTGTCGAAAATCTAGTTTGCACAAAGTCTTAACACAAGCCCATCTACGCCTGCTTTCAGAGTAATTCCAAATCTCATAAAATGGCAGGTGTGATTAAAACACTGCTCTTCCACTTAGTGGTCAATTTGTTACAAACAGCCTCATCCTTTGTAGGAATTTATAAATTGTGGATGCAGTTTTCACTGAGGGCTGTGACTGGGTTTGCACATTTTGATTGGGCAGCAGCTACCTGTAAAATTTTGAATATATAAACACATTTTTGGTTATTCTTACTGAGGTCAATTCCATAGTTTGAATATTTGTCGCTTCTATTAATACACGTTATTTAAGGTTGGATGAGGATATGTTTCTGAAAGTTGTCAAAAATATCCATCTGTTAAATGAAATTCAAATAAAAGTTGAGTTAAACACAGCTGGAGTCCTTAGTACTTAAAAATACTGATAAACAAAATTTTACTTTGAAACACAACTATTGTCTTTAACTGTGTGTGATGACTGATGCTTTTATTACTTTTAATACTAGATCCAGGGCCTACCCTTTAAAGCTTCCCTGGTATTAAAGGCTGGGAAAATTGATTTCTGCCAGTTTTCATTTGTCTTTTAGAGCTTATGTCAATGAGGATGAGTAAAGTTCTATTAGATAATATATTAGCACTTTGGCCATGGACAGCATTACTAAATCTAACAAAGTTGTGTAACTGAGCGATCTTAATATATTGTTTTTAAGAGTCTGTTCACACTTCCATGTATTTTATGCTTTCTCGGGCTTTGCAGGTGTACATAACTCATGCTCTGTTACATTTGTGTGTGTGTATCTATAGACGCAGTGTCATCTTAATGCTAAGCCTCAGATTTTGAAACCATTTACAGGTGATATATCTGTACTCTGTTTAACAGTTCCTGCTTGAATTCCCTCATTGCAATCTGGAGCTGTTGGTAAGACAAACCGTACAGTCCCTTCTCTGCAGGGCTGGTGGTGTTTATAGGCAGCCTTGCCACCGCAGCGCTCTGGCCAGCTGTACGTTGTCTGGGCAGCTCTTTCTGACCAATTTTTTACTGAATTGTATTATTTAACGCTGCTCTTGCAGCATTCTCTCCTGTCTGATGCATTTCAGTGGCATTCCTCATGTTGTGTCCTTTAACATCCATATTCATATTTTTTTTCAGTGTTGGCAGGTGTGTATTTCACATTAACATGAGGCTTTTTTGGATGTTAGACTGCTATTTGCTTATGGTAATTTCCAGTCATCACAAGGTGACTGTTGAGAGAGATGAGCAGAGAGGGAAAAAATTGTCAAGCATTTACAGTAAATACTCTCTGCTTTTGGAAATGCTGTCAGAAGTTTAATTGTTAGGTTCAAGTAAGTTTGTCATGTGCCAGACAGAATCAGTCTGCTGTAATGAATGGGTTACGCACTTCACCAGCAAAAAGAGAGAGTGAGAAACTGAGGGATGCTCAGGATTTCCTGTCACCTTGCACTGCAGAAGGAATGGGGTAGGCTTTTTAACCTAGCCTGTAATTAGGTTTTGCATGGAAGCATATATTATTGCGCTTGCTTTGCCAAAGCTCTTCAGTATGATGGATGAGATTTAAAGGTTGATCTGACTAAATTGCAATGAGAATACTAACGACAAAGATATTTCTGTTGTGAACTATTCCTACCAGACATCATAGCTGTGACAGAAATGGTGTAAGATAATGGACAATAAAAGTCACTCGAAAATAATACTCTCCTAGGATTGGATTGCCTTCCCTACAGCACGTACCCTGAACCTCAGCGATAATGTAACCGTGAGCCAAGATCATCATTTAAATATATAGGTAATCTCATATAGTATCCTGACAGATTTATTTTATGAGCAAGCAAGAGGAAGAATATTATTGGGCAGTAGAGAGGAAGAAAGTGTTACTGATGTGGTTGTGTTTATTCTGTAAAATAGTTTGCATTCCTCCGGTCTTTGGGGAGTCTGCAGTGAACAGCATGCTGATGGCTCAGGGGAGGTGGGAGAGCCTGGGCTCCCACCGGCAGCGCGTCTGCTGCGGACATCGACAGCTGACCTAGGAGCCTGGTTTATGTGCGCTGGCAGACTTTATTCACCATTAATCTCAATTCTTTGCGTATGTTAAAAGATGGAGATTTATGCAGTAGTTTAGTAATGTACTTTGTTTAAACAACTCGTGGATTTCTGGAACTATTATAAGACTTGCCTTTTTGTTTTGTTTTACACAAGGTACCTGAACAGAGCTGCATGCCTCCCCCTCCCAAGTACCTGTGTAGCGAGAGGATATGAGGCGGATATAGTAACTGCGTGGGAAAGCATATCTTTATCTAGCATAATATCTGAGGGCATTGGAGCAGGTCAGAGGTACAAAAAGCCCTGTAACGTTTCCAGGAAGGGCACAATGTCCCTCACCTCATAGCCAGGAACACTGAGACTCCTCAAGATGGAGTTGTGTCACTTTTACAGTAGGAAGCAGAACAAAAGTGGAAAACCTCATAGTTTATTCTGCAGCATACTTTTTGTGGCACTGCTAGGGAAAGCTGGAATTGCTGTGGTTCATTCTGCATTTACAAAGCTGTTCACTGTGAAGTCTCCGATATGTATTACAGAAAGAGCTGCTCTCTGCAGTGCCACCCCTTGCTGTGTCCCCGACCGCTGAGGATCGGTTTAGCAGTGTTTGGGTTTGCTGGCTCCTCCGGTGTTGCAGGCAGCAGCAGAGCTGAATGCTGGGCACATGGAAGCAGCTGGTGTGTCTTGCAGGAAGGTGAAGAGTGTTGGGACAGAAAACGGTTGTAACACTGAGCGCTCATTCTGCTGCTTTGCTGTCTACTTTAGAGGTGCATGGTCCTGTCATGTTGATTATGCATCTGGGAGCAAGTAAACTGGCCTGTGGTTGAGTTTGAGGCATCCAGAGACCCATGGTGATACCCGATTCGGCTGGTCACAGCTGTTTCACAAGCCGGTTTTAGAGAGGAGCTTCACCCCGGGCAGTAGGGTGTGTGAGACTGACTGCCAAGATGCTGATGAGGTTCTGCTCCTTAATGAGTGTCTCGTAACTAATGATCTTGGCCTTTGCTACCAAGTGCCCTGGGCTGTTCTGCTCTGAGAATCCCACCTGTCAGGTACCTGCAAGGTACCACGGGGTTTGATGGGGTTTTGTTTTTGCTTTCTACCGATTCAGGCATCAGAGGGATGGGTTGGGACATAAGGACAGTTAGGTACCCAAAGAGGATGTGCAGCCTGGGATGTGCTAAGGGAGTGGATTGCACAAGAGGATTTTTATTTTCCCTTGCTTTGTAAAAATCCCAGGTTACCTGTGAATACTGCTGCTGCAGTAGTAATTGTGCTGCAGAAGGGTGACAGTAAGTGGTAGGATGCCACTGGATGACTATGCTGCCAGTCATGTTGCTGCATGGATGGAGTCTTTTCTTTTTTAGATGTTTTGGTATAGCTGGACATATATTTTGTGTTTCTCCTTTGTGTATTATTCCCCTATGGAGTGGAGGGCACATGGTGACAGACAAACCTACATCAACTTGTAGTTCGAGAGAATAAGCTGCTCATCCCACCTGGGCTTTGGTCATATTCCTCACTGTGGTGTTAAATTTATTCTGAATTCTTAGAGAATGACTGAATTGCCTGCAAAACTATTGAGATATGAACCTGAAGAAAATGAGGTGGAAGTTTTTCGTACCTTGGGTATTTCCAGTGCATTGTTTTCAAAATTTCTCAGCTTGTACCTTAAGATCTGTTGAGAGAAGTGAAGCAGCTCTACGCTGAGTTCAGTTATATTTTCTCAAATATTTATTTTAAGTTGGCCTCTGATTTAATTGGAAATGTTTCACTTCCTTCCATTGTTTTCGGAAAGTGTTTCCCCCGGTGGATCAGGTATAGGCAAACAGTCCCGCACCATTCAGTTATATGGGACCTGCCATTTTTTGTGTGTGGCTCTATGCTGTCATGATGTCTGTCTTGCATTAGAAAATTGAAAGCTTTACCAGGACAACATATGTCTCACTTTATTACTATGCAGCTAAGTACTGATATTTTAATAATTGAAAATATCAGCGTATTCATGAGAGTTGGTATGGTAAATGTACTTCTGGGGCTGGTGCAGAGGGAAGTGAGCCTGTGTCTGTTACTGTAAAACAGAGATGGCATGTATACAAGGTAATTGATTTTGCTGATGTTGAATGATCATAAACTCCAGTATTTGAAAGTAACCTGAACTGCTGACACTTTTGCTGTTGTAAAAATTGTTACACTATTTGGCAGCCAAGCCAAGTAATTTGGAATTTGTCTGGCTGATTAAAATTGACCTCAAATACTAAAACAATTGTGATACACCCTTAACACGATTTGGCTAGAATATTCTGGAAGTGATGCTGCATCGCTAGAGCTTTGAAATCTTTCTCCCTGCGCTTCATTCACCAGTAGGCACAAACATGGTTATCTGCTTCGCTTACCTGTTCCTCTCTCCAGAACTGGAACCCGATTGCTATCATGTGTTTTATTTTTTTTTAGTGTAAAGTTCCCAAAGCAGATAATTGCTTTTCTGGAGGTAGAGGTAAATGCTTCAGTTTTGGTTAAAATAGGGTGGAAATCTGTCTTCAAAAGCTGGGAAATGCTGCAGGAGATTTTATGAACTATATACAGTCCTTCCTTTTGTGTATGTGGATTTTTGAGGCATATGTGTTATTGGAGACTTAAGTGTATGAGATACTTGAGTATTCGTAGTAATTCCAGAAAGCCGTTAGGTTGTTCTTGTAACGCCTTTCACAGATCATGATCCTGTTCTTTAATCTACTTTCTGGAAAGATATGTTATGCTTCATGCAATTTAAAAAAATGTTGGTCAAGACCCAATCTGAAAGTTTTTGACACTGCAAAGCTCATAGGAAATTTGGAAGCAGGGATAAAAAAGCCTGTCACTTGAGAAGTAAAAGTGCAGAGCTAGAACAGTGTAAAGTAAAAATGTGCCAGTGTTAAGAGAGTTTATTCCAAGACCTTGTCTTATTTCTTACTATCGTCTTTGGCTGTTTAAACTGCTTCCCCCCTCCCCTCCCTTTGATACTAAGGGAATGAGACCAAATCTGGAGTGTTATTGTCACTGCTTGGTTTGGTGTGGAGTAGCTTTTTTTTCCTTCCCTATTTGATTTTTTTTGTTGCTGTATTGTGCCCAATGATACTGCTGCTAAGAAGTGACATATAAAATAAATTTGTTGATCTTGGTCCAGTTGCTAGTAGAGTTACATCCTAAAATACACCAGGATAGTAGGTTTATTTTCTCCCACTTCTCATGCAGGTCAAAGGCTGAATTAGATGGGGAGACATAACTTTGGTTTAGACACGGTGACCACTGGTTCTAGATGTTGGTGAATTAAGTGTCGCATTTAAGATTGCTTCTTAAAGATTAAAGGAAAATTCATTACTTACTAGTATCACCCTCAGTTAATGAGGCATTATATGCTTTACCTAAGCTGAAATGTTGTGTTGTTCAGCCTTTCTACTGTGGAGCGGTTAACATTCACATGATGCTGCATGTAGAAACAGCTTCTCTTAGTATGAGATACTCCATCCTAACCCATCTAGCCTGAGTGAGATGGGAGATTACAACTCGTTGAAGTAGCTTCGAAATCATTCCTTTTCAAAGGAGTTTTTGGTATGTTACATCTCATTCAGATGCTTACATTAATTAAAGGAAGGGTTTCATGGTAACTGTTGGATTCCATGAGATAACTTAATGCACAGGCTGTGTAGCCGGAATGGAGTGACTGAATAAGAGGTGGCTAAACAGATTTAAACATTTCTTAAGTGTCTATTGTTTTCTTCAGTAGTCTAAATTCTCTCCTATCTAACATGTTGCAGCTAATACCCAAACTAACTTGAGGATTAGTAAAACGTAGCTCCAAGTGTGGTCACTTCCTCAGGAGAGTGCAAGTATGTGGAACGGAGGTGGAAGTCACTGGTTTTAAGCAGTTGTATCGGGCACTGTCAGGTTCTTTGCTCAACGTTTTAATTTTTAAAAATGTAATTGCAATACTGGTTCTGTAGTTAGACTTTTTAAAAGAGAGACTCTCAAAAAAATTGTAGAATTACAATTTTGTGCAATCTGTCTACCTTTTTTGACACAATAACATACCTTTGTGTTGTTAGCTGCTATTTGAAGACCCTCTGTGAAGCCCCTTCCCGGGGATTCCCCTTCCAGTCTACCTACAGCGTGTGCTTGCCCACAGCCCAGAATAGCCGAGCTGACAGCTTGGAGCAGGACACGCTGTCCCGTAGGTGTCAGCGGGCTCGGAGCTGGTGTCATGTGAGCTGTGCCGTATCTCTTTTCAAAGCTGATATTTTGTTCTTACTTCTTCCTTTGCTTCCAGCTGTAGTGCTTTAAACAAACAGTGACCAAACCCAAATACTCCGCCGAAGCCATTCCCATACAGGCTCGTGGCAGCTAGGCTCTTCTGAGCTGTTAATTGCCTTCGCACTGTCTAATCCCTCACGGTAAGTAATTGTACCTTGAGGTTCCTTACGGCAGCTGGAAAGCTACGGTTCTCTTAGGAACGTCCCAGATTTGTATGGGTCCCATATGGGACATCATATCCCCAGTATGATCAGATGACTCAGGTTCTGACTCGGAAATCACTCCCTTTTCTCTTTTCGAGCTTTAGTCCTTTCCAAAGGCAGGATGCAGTAGATACGATGTTTGATCAGTGTTAGACTGCAGATATTTCACATAATGCTGCCTGGACTTGCCTTTTGTCTTGAGACTGTAAATGTGAAATTTCTGAATTCCTTTGGAGATAAGTGGCAAGAAGTGAGGCTGTCAGTAGCCTGCAGTCCCTAGCAGTGTTTTCTCTGTGCTTGTGGACTTAGAAGAGAAAGAACTTGTGTTAAGGTGCTCCCTTCAAGTAAACAACCTTTCTTCAAATTATGAATAATAAAATAATTAAGATAGTTCTGGCAGTGTAATGTAAAGCAGAAATTTCACACGACAGTTTAATGTTGATATTGAGACATATTTTTATTTTTTAAGTATTCACCTGATTACTAATAAACCTACAGATGCCCAATACTGAAGGAATCTTAAAATCAAACTTCTTTGTCTTAATAGTGATTATCCATCTCCCACTGGAGTTTCAACTTGAAAACCTGTTTTTATTGAAAGCAACCGATGTGTTAGCCTGTTTATATGCAGCAGGTACTCCAGCTCTCACAACTCTTTTCTAGTGAGTGTTTGTTAGAGTGAAAGTTCATTTGCTTAAGGAACAAGAAGAGCCTTTTCTCCGCTTTCTCCCTGCTACTGCGTGTGCACATGTTTATAGTAGCTGGTGTTGGGAAAGATCTGCCAGAGCTAAAGGCTTGTTTGACTGACAACCGTTAGAAGAACCAAGCATAACTTGCTACGGAAATTCTTCTGCATCATATTTTCTCCCCCACTCCCCCAAATATTTAAAATACCTTTGTATTTTAAATAAAGTTAGTCATTGCCCAAGTGCTAGGCATGCACTATTAATACACTAATGAGGTCAGGTGGTGCTCTTTCACTGAGTGAATACTTGCCAAAACCATTGAAACAAGTTTCTGCAAATGCTTGTGTTGGCCACTAAATCTTCCCTTGTCACCATTAGGCTTCTAGTCGCTGCTAAGGACAGCAGCAATGCGACTCTAAATGACACGTTACCTAGAGCGTGTGTGGATAATGAATAACTAGCTATGATTAACATTGTTAAATGAGCCCAAAAATCCTGCACATGGTCCTTTCTGAGGACAGGACGTTAGCGTGTTTATTGTGCGTGATCTGTATATGCTGTGAATGTATTTTGAGGATGAGCTTTGCTCGGGGCCGGAGCCTGACCCCAGAACTGGCGTGGCACAAAGAGTGCTGTGATCCACTCTCGAAGTGTCCCCTGAATAGCTGATAAAATTACCAGGATTTGCCCCAGAGTCAGGCTCAGACTTGGTGACGCTAACAGTTCAAGTATGTGTTTTGTTTCCTAGAAGGGATAGAATTTGTTCATGTCTCTTACGCTTCTGCAAACAGAAGATGTATCTGGAAGGCTTTCAGCCAAAAGCCTGTAACTGCCTCGTTACGGTTTACTGCCGTGTTCCTGAAGTCCGTGCAACAGTTCCGTGTCAGAGGAGGGTTAGTTAATCTGGCATCACAGCGTTCCAGCGCCGGGGATATCTCGGCTGCCTGATGGGCAGCTCTTTACAATTTAAGGTGAGCAGACCATCATTTCGGATTACTGCGGTGTGCTGGCCTGGAAACTGCGGCATTTCAGCCCACGCTCTGCAAGGAGGGACCTTGAGAGGGAAAGCGTGGAAACCACTTCGAGCGCTGTCGGCGTCGTGGCTGGGGTTCGTGGGCGGCGTGGCTCGTCCCGATGCTGAGGCGCGGCGGCTGCACGCACGTGCTCGGAGGGATGCGACATTTCTGCCCAGTGGTGAGGAGCAGGAGTACCTTGTGTGTGTTGGACTTGGGTGGTATCTCCAAATGGCCAGCAACCTGTGTAAATAATGACAAGTCTGGGACATCCAGTTCGGGAAATAAATTTCTTTGCCTCATTCAACCAGTGTGAGAATTTAGCTTTTCAATTTTTTTTCTTTCTTTCTCTTTTTAATTGTAAAAAATGGAAACTGACTACCACACTTCCAGTGCCTTCTAATCGGTGTGTGTTACGGTTGATTAGAACTTCTTTTTTTGAGCGCTCTCACCCAAGTGTCTCTTCTTCTGTCCTGCTACCCAAAGCTTTTGCTTGGTTTTATAATACTGCTGAAAATAAAACTAATCCCATAATACTGTGAAATAATTTGATTCGAGGTAGACCCAAGATGTGATGTGTAGAAGTTTTATGTTGAAGTGCTGGATGTCACGGCTTGTCACCAGTTGTGCTGCCAGCATAAATGAAGGTTAAATTTTGTTTTGGGTTGTGACTCAGAACTTCACAAACAAGATCTTTGCACTGAAAAACGGGAGGGGAGATTGAATTTGTCTCTCTAGCGTGGAGGGTAGTTTTAAAATGAAAATGAAGGATCACTGCAAACAGTGATGGTGAATTTATTTTTGCCGCCTTACAGTAAGCTCTGTATCTGATAACTTTTGCTAGATTCTCATCTCTAGCACCTCATCCCTTTAATTTCTGTGATTTTTGTAGGAAATTCTGCTAGACAACTGTGCTTAGTAATTGCTGCAGGTAAAGCTGGGACAAACTAATTCATGGATTTTTTCCTTGTTTGTTTGTTCGTTCCTAGAATAACTCTTTGATCTTGTGGAACCTAATAGGGTTTCTAGCTACTGCTTCCTGTGGCTTACCAACCAACATGAAAACTTCTGACCTGGGAGTGGGGAAGAAAGAATGGGGGTAAAGCTACACTTTTAGGTTGTCTCCAGCCAAAGAAAGCTACAGCTGTCTGGTGGGAATTACTGTCGGTTTTGTTCTACAAACAGAAACGTGCTAACCTTTCTTGAACTGCCCGCTAGGTGATACTGTTGGGGATTGCCGAGGTTCAGCCGTTCTAGGGGAATGATGCCAGCTGCAGTTGCAGGTGGCAAAAGCAGTATCTTTTGTAGATAATGTACCACTGACCAAGTAAACTCATTTTCTGCTATTTTGCTTATTATGAAATTATACCAGCAATATTTGTGATAATGGTATTTTTGTTTTGTAACCTCAGGAGAGCGAGGGTAGCTTTGACCTGTTGCTGCATTTTTCAGCTTGCAGGTGGCAGCGGGTGCGTTCTGGGCTGCCAGGGACCAGCTGAGCTCCTGTGGGGCTGGTGGTAGATCAGGGTGTTCTTTCTTTGCGAATTGTATGCGTGAGTCAATCCGAGGGAAGAAAGGGGAGGAATTGGTTCTTGCTGTCTTGATGTACAACCACGTGTAGGCACACCCCTGGAAAGAGTCTCTTGCTTTCAGTGCTGGGTTGACAGTGATGAGACTTCTCTCTCCCCTCTTTCTTTTAACTCCAGCAGAACTGTGAGGCAGAGTTTGGTATGATACCATGGAAGGGCAGCATAACCATCCACATCATCTAGGGGACCAGAACAACCCTCTTTGCAAGCTGCCAGGGCAGGAATATCAGCATGATCCTCAGGTAAGTGCGTGCGTCTCTTCAGTCTTTCTCCTCCTCTGTTTTCTTCCGTTCCTTTTATAAAGGTCTATAGGTTTCTTAGTATTTAGCCTCCCCCCTCCCCCCCCCTTTCTTTATACTGCAGTTTATAGCAGTTTTAGGATATATCCAGTTTGGGATTCTGCCAGCCAGCCAGAGTTTCCTGAATCCATTTTTTTGATGATAATAAGAGAAAAAGGAAATACTTTGAATTTTGCTTAGAGCAAGCATTTTTAAATCATCTTATAAAAACATGTACTGTGTTGGCTTTCTCTTGATTCTTTGACGAAAAAGGCAAAAGAAAAGCAGTCGATTGTGTAAGTGAATAAATGTATTTTATCTCCTTTTATAGTTTAATAATAAATGCTGAAGAGGTAGTTAACAAATGCCAGAAAAAGTTTATCCTACATGAAGCTGTAGGCTCTCTGACTTCATTTCCTGTGAGTCTCTGGAATCTCTCCCGCAGTGTATTTTTGTCTGTACTATTACCAAGTTTCACTAGAGTGGCTCCTCTCTCTCTCTTCCCTGCCTTTCTGCAGAAGCGAGCTAAGCTGAGGGTTAGACCCACA
The DNA here is from genome assembly GCF_000687285.1 of Phaethon lepturus. Classification (NCBI taxonomy): domain Eukaryota; kingdom Metazoa; phylum Chordata; class Aves; order Phaethontiformes; family Phaethontidae; genus Phaethon; species Phaethon lepturus. The sequence goes on from NW_010555696.1 coordinate 25,780, forward strand.
TTCAAAGTAATGGCGATACCTTCACTGTACTCACGAAACTTGTATTTTGTGGATTCTGGCTCCTTGCCGTTTTTAGACTGTTTGTCTGTTTATGCAGAGCAATTAAGTTTTACCTATATGTATTTTAAGGAGTAAACAAAAAGCATCAAGGAAAAGCTGTCAGAAGGAAAACTATTGCAGCTGTGGTGTAACGTTACCTCGGGGAGGGGGCTGTGGGTGTTAATTTGTCATTCCAACCATGCAGTCCGGTAGTGACCCAGGTTCCGTGAACAAGAAGCGGTCGTTAGGCAAGCTGTATCAAAACGCAGTAGAGGATTTGCAGATGCGGTAAGTGGCCTGCGCGCAGAGTAAGAAGATGAATGTATCTTACGCAGCACTGCTGTGAAAGTAACGTCGTATGGAGCACAGCCCCCCTCTCCTAATGTAGCAATTTGTCATATTAAGTCATTTAATAATAATTGAATCCCCTTGATTAATCTCCTAGAATTAGCCAGTTGCATTTTGAGCAATTAGGGTTAATTACTGCCTCATTTGGCAGGATAGAGCCCCTGTAATTATTTCATGAACAAGATTAGGAAGTGTTCCTGTGCAGCAGATACATTCATGGCATCTTGGAGCACATGTTAGAATTTGTAATGACATAGTTAAGTGTAATTAGTAGCTAATAATCTGTGTTCTGCTGTTATGCTGATGGTGAGTGGGCTCACTTTGCTTTATGGTCACTGCTGAGTGAAACCTCCCCTCAACTCTGTTAATATCCAGGTTGTGTTAATGGAGTATATTAACTGTTCTGAGAATGATCTAGTTTGGAATTAGGATTGCAGAAAGACTTTTTTTGGTTTTGCTATTAAAATAAAATTTTTAAAAAGCTGAATAACAAAAGTATACAGTCTACTAGAGAATTGAAAAAAAATGTGTCTCCTCAGCAAACTCAGTTTAGAAATTAACAGAAATTGTACTATTTAGAGGGCAAGCTACCTTACATCGATGGCATAATATGATTGCTTATTACATATTTCTGATTTTCCATTTTGCAGGAACATAATTATGTATCATTTCCAATTTTCTGGTACCTATTACCTGGAAGAATCCAAAATTAGATCATTTCTTTCTTCTGAAGATACAAGTAATGCAGATGTGCTATATAATAGCTTGTTGAAGAGAGAGGTTTGGAAAGGAAAAATTGACCAAACTTGTCTTACAAGAAATGTCATGAATGGCAGGAGTAAAAGCTTAAGCAGAAAAAAAACAGAAACTGAGCTTTTAGAGCCTTGGATGAGGAAGGGTTTTTGTATGGAATGTCCCTTTCTTCCTTCCAGCCTTTTCATTCAAAACTACTGTGTCAGCCCCAAAGAGACCAGAGCGACAGTATGCTCCTCTAGTAGAAACTTTTCCTATACTTATGCTGCTTCCTAAAGCTTTTGGTTTTTCCTCTTGTTCTGACAGAGGTGTTATTTCTGTTTTATAACTAGTTGGTATAGAGCTATGAGTAGGTGTATTAGACTTTTCTTTCCATCTTTAACTACTATGGTTTAGTAGTAAGATGATGCTTTTGAGTAATGCTTTATATTTAGAAGTTTTCTAGAGTAAGTGAATATATAAATGTAAAAAAAGCCTAATAAAATCACAGTTTTAGCTTCTGACTCCCTTACCTGCCCAGCATTACCCTGATGAAGTTCATCAGCAAGAGGCAGAACATTTTCTTTTAATGTTCCAGAGCAAAACTGTCAATTATTTAAGTCTCTAGATTACTTAGTGTTTATAGCAGTAAGCATTAAAAGCTATTAAGGAGTAAATCAGTGATATGGAAATATGGAGCTATAATTTTTTTACTTAGTTTTCATGCTAAATAAACATAACTCACTCTTAAACAACCCTTTTATATACTTGCACAGTTTAGCAGCAGACCTGTTCACGGTAGTTTCATTTCAGTCTGCGAATTGAAGGTAAATTTGAACTGGTCATCTAGCAGTAATGACTCTTCAGTTCATCGTTTTCTGAAATGCTTAGATTATTTCTGTGGTAATTTCTTTGTGACTATCACCTTGGTCTACTATTCTCAAGCTGGTATTTCTCTTTCCTTGTCATAAGCCAGTACAAATATCTGCTGATAGGCATGTTAAAACCTGGAAATTCAAGCAAAGTTCTTCATCAGACTCTAAAATCTAGGTAACGGGTCAGGTTAAGGATATTTTATGATGACTGTGTAGTCTAGGTTTGAAGCTGCAAATTGAAAAACCTGATGTATTCTTCAATAATTACTTGACTAATTGAAGGATAATCCATATTTTAAAAGTTTCCTCATCTCTTGTGTGCTTAGAAGTTCTTTTTTAATCAATCTGTTCTAATGTGTTCTCATAAATTCACACTTGAATTTCAACCTCAAAGTATGCAAAATTCTTTTCAGGTAGGCATTATTGAATGGAGATGAGTGTATAATTTGGGACATCATAAAGAGGTTTGAAACACTGATGTTGATAGTAAATCATTGCCTATAATGCGTACGTGTTCAACTGGAGGGGCTAAAGCTTCCCCATCTACTATCACAGATGTCTTTTAAAGGTGAAATTAGTTTACGGTAAATGTCATTCAGATGAAGTATGCACTTTAGAAGCAAGGAAACCATTGCTCTAAAATTAATGATGCATTGCAAATATCAGAAAAAAAAACTTATATCCAGCATAAAGATAATTAAAATTCAGGTCAGAAGTGTATGACTTAGTCGAGCTAAATTTTTTAATGAGGTTTCAGAAAATTAATTGGGCGAGTATGTTTTTACTCTTCTAAAGAATATTTCATTTCATGGCACTATAGGATAGATGCTTTTATTGGCATCTAAAGATTGTAGTTTCTGACTTCTTAACTGTTGGTTAACCTATCTTTAACAGTTTTTAAGGTGATTATGAATAATCCAGATGTCTCTGACCTTGTAGCCATTTGTGCAGACTGATGACTGGTGCTGTTTTCCACATGCCAATCAGACAGCAGTAAAACAATTGACTTTATTATTAATTAACGTTAGCATACCGGGTTTATATATTCTGCAATTAGCAGTGAACATTCCCCTTTTTTCAGCTCATTCAGGCTTATTTTTCTCCTGTGCCTCTGGGAGAAGCGGTCATACAGGCATTGCTCTGCAGCATGTTAGTATTTTACTGATATTTTTGTCTTCAGTCTCTCAGTACTCCCCTTTGCCAGAAATGTTGGGTTAGAGGCTGCAGGGAAGGCTGCTCGGACTGTTCAGGTTTTCCCCAGCTCTTAAATAATTACAGTGAGGTAAATTTATTTGCCAAACTTTAATTGTTCTGGAGATTGAAACTCTTCCTACAGAACAGTTTTTTCTTGCTCTTCCTTATCCCAACATACAAATTCTTAGCTGTACAACTACTCATTTGGAAAAAAAAAAAAGGCAAAAAATATATTCAGGTTATGTAACTGTCCTACCTGTGGTCAGGTGCCTCTGGTAGCACTGTACAGACATCCCCAAAAATGTGGAAGCGTAAGTAGAAACTACATCCTATCACCAAGGAGCAAGTATATAGCAAGGAACTTTTCTAATCCTGTCATCCTTTGTATATGCCTGGTTGCTTTATAATCTGGTGTGTAGAGACTCCTATGATCTTTAATTAAGTTTCTTACCCTTGCTTCAGGTGCGTACAAGGTAACATAACTGAAATTTTTAGTTCGTTGGCTTTTTTAGTATTACAAAACCTTGCTAATTCTGTTTTGCAGAAAATCTCCAAACACCTCAAAACTTGAGGCTGAAAGTTCTGGCGAACTTCTCCCTTCAGTATTGTGACGAGGGCTGCCGTTGCTTGCTTTTGCCAGCTTTGAAATTTCTGCTCTCGCATCAGTGATTACATCTGAAAGAGAACATGTATGCCAGAGATGTCCAGAGCGCTTGTTCTTGGAATAATCTCTGCATTTCTTCTTAAAAATGAATAGCCTCTTTATTTGAATGAGGAATTAATTGACTTTAATCTTTTTTTTTTTTAATGGAGTAGTAGAAGAATGAGACTTCATTGTGTGGATAAAGAGAACAGCCTTTGTCTCAAAACTAGTTCTTCCCAGACTGTTCTTCCTACAGCTGCCCCGGGAACAGAAATGTGCAAACAGCCCAATGTTCGTAGTGTCTTTAGATGTCCAGTGGTTGGAAGGTTTTTTTTTTTGTTTGTTTGCTTGGTTGTTTTTTTCTCCCCTCCTTTTTATTTCTTTTTTTTAATTCAAGGTCTATCACTGATCTTGAAACCTGTTCTGCAGAGACAGCGGCTTGGTTTACTGTATTCATGCAGACATGAACACTTCACTGAGCCTGAATCTGTCCTGAAAATGAGAGAATCTGTTTTTGATGAAGAGGTTTGAAGATGATGGTGGTATCTAATTTTACACACAGTTTGTATCTGTATATGAAAGCTCTCAGGTTTGCAGAAATAAAGATCATGGTTTATTTGAATGGATAGGTATTGGTTTCTTGACAGCTTTATGAAAAATTGTACTGGTTAAACGTGAAAGGACTTGAAAAAAAATTGAGTTACCCTTGTCAAAAGTCTTGAAATAAGTGAAATGTATGCAAGGACAGACTATAGGGGTGGTATTCTGAGGAGGTAGATATTTCTTAGGTATTCTAAATGTGTCCTTGTAACAGTATTTAGAAGAGTTACCTGCTTACATTTAAGCACAGTAAAGCGTAAGAGAAGGTTAATTTTAAACAGACGTATGGAAAAATGGACTGCTGTAATCAACAGAGAGCTCTCTGGTATGGTTTGGTCTAACCTGAGCATGTTCTCTGGTTTATACCGTAATCAAATATCTTCTAGCCTGTATGAAAGCTCCATTACTTTAATTAGGTCTGATAGGTTGTGATAGCAAATGCAAATCTAGGTCATTGCATATGTAAATGTGCAGCTGTAGTCCTGGAGGATGCCAGAACATATCAGCTAAGGTGTCCAGTCTTCGCCCAGCATTAACTCCAGCATGGCAAGCAGACTTTATATGCTAACCATGTGAGAGTGGTTGGGACACATGTCCCCCCTGTCACTTGCCTAACGTTTATTTATATTTTCAAGTTAAGAAGTTGCTAGATATTTCTTGACACATGCTTAAAATATTAATTTACACGTAAACACTCTTCGTTTAAACACACAATTTAATGATTTATGAAGGGCAAATAGATACCATCCTTGATTGCAGCATGGATTTCTCCCTTTAAAAGAAAGTTTTGTGGTAGCTCCTTCATAAAATCTCTTTAAAACGGCTACTTCTGTTGTGAATGTTAACTCCAAGTTAGAAAAGCTTTTGCTCAAACTTTCTTACCACTCAAGAAGAGGTGGCGCAGGGGACACATGTCCACGGTTAAGGAAATGCTTTGATTCCTATCTATTTTTTAATTAGGAGGCAGTTTTATAACTTTATATACTGACACCTTTGTTTTGTCTGGGTAAAGCAATTTGATGGGACAGCTCAATTAATTTGCTTAGGCTGGTTTCATCCCATGTTGCCTTACTTCATTGATAATTTAGTATGTTAAAGGTGAATGTATGTAAATAATAAAGCAGTGTTCTCTTAACATTCCACAATTTATCTGATGACCCATAGGCTGCCTTTTTCCTCATCAGTGAAAGGACACTCCCACTTTATTGTATAGTATACACTGCAAAACTTGGAGAAACAAATCCTGGTTCTTCATTTTAATTTTTATTTTGCTGTGTAAGAGCTTGTAAACACCGTATAACTCCAAGCACAACAGAAGTACCAAGAGTAACTGTCCTTTGCTTGCTAGCACAAACTGCAGCTGCAGCCGGCGGTGGCTGCGCAGTGAGGTGGGTGACGGGCTTCGCTCAGAGTATGGGAGAGAAAAGCCATCTTCAAAGGGAAACACCCCCTGAACTGCTCGAAGGAAATACTTGATGAAATCAGTTTCCTATTTCTGTGTGACTCGCCTTCACGAGTAGCTGCAGATTCTAATGCAGCTGCCTTATTTGCATAGGTTATTGTTGGCGAAGTAAAAATTTTTATTGTGTTGTCTTTAGCCTAGAGAAACGAAAACCATTTCTCATAGTATGAGAATATTTAAATGCTTGTGGTGATACATGGAAAAACTTACCTGTGGCCTTGGCATTTCAAAAATAATTACTCGAAGTGTCGTTTCATCTGAAAAGAAGTGGGTTTCTTCTTTTAGGGAACTTAAACTGAGAAAGCTGATGATCTTGATGGCCTGGGGTTAAATTTCCGGTTTTGTGCCTGCTTCATTTAGCAGGCATCGGCTGGACGTTACGGTGTTACGTTTTTGCCTTCTCTGGAGTTCACAATGGTCTAAGCCTTTTGGTTTAGCAACGGTCCTCTCTTTTCCTAAGTGCAGAGCTTTATCCTCAGTGCGTTCTCAATGGCGGACGCAGGGCAGGGGAAGCGGGGCAAGCTCCAGGAGCAAGCAGCCGTTCACTGCCGGAGGGCTGAGGGGGAAGATGACAGCAAAAAGACCTGATAGTCTTTTCACTGTCTGGTTTGTGGTCTGTATCCGTATCTCTGTATCGCCAGCATGTGTAAAACGTAGTCATTTTCTTGAGTATGCAGTAGCACAGCTTTTGTTGTGAGCATTTCTCCTGCGTTTGTTCTGACAAAGATGCTGTAAAGGTGACAGTTTTCAAAACAGCTTGTCTTGGTTGATTGATGCAGTTTGTGGGTCAGAAATTACTATTTAGGGGACTTTATTGGTGAGTTTTCTTAAAAACATTGACTTTTACAACTTTGTTTACAAAACCTCTGCCAAATAACTGTGACTGTAGCTCGGAGTTGCACAGACACTTTGAAATCTGGAAGCTTTTCCAAATGTCTGATTGATACTTTTTATTGTTTGTTGAATAGTAGTTGTTTTTATTTCTGTTGCAAAGAAAAGAAGTCCAAACTTAGTTACTCATAAAAATAAATGTACACTGTAGGAGATCCTCACACTGTCTTCTATGTAGTGCTGGCAAAAGATGCTGGACTGAAAGCTTTACCTGCATTTTAAATCTTACTCGCAGCCCCACCCCTCTGTGTTAGGAAGTGACGGTGGTAGCAGTAAGTCACCTCCTTAGGACACCCAGCCTTCCTGGCCTGCTCTCCCTGCGCGCTTGTGCTGGCACTGGCTGCTCGAGGTTTGGCTGTAAACGACGGCTGAGTCCTGGGAACTCAACTTCTGCTGTGTACTTGTCTTTTTGTGGTTTTCGATGGGAACGTGGAAATGGCTTAAGACGCTGAAGCTTAAAAATACTCTACTTAGCGTGCATGGCAACTTTAAGTAACCGATTTTCGTAACTTCTTTTTTAAACATTGGTTAGCAGTCATGCTAACTACAGAAGAGACCAGAATGGCTCTAGGGAGCAGTTCCTACTCCATGGAGTACGTAATCCTCGTTACGCTGTGTCTACCTGCCTGGCTGGGTGTTTACCTGAGCCTGCTCAGAAGTAGGCATCAGCACCTCCCAAGGGACACAAACGGGCGGCGCTGATGAGACTAGTAGTGTGGGACTAATTAGTTACTTACATGGATGGCAAGACTTTATTTCCTTTTTAAAAAAGTCTTTTAACTTAATTCAGCCTATGTTACTAGTACATTTGCTAGGAATTAATGCGTTTATGGTTGAAATTATCTATAGACTGATCAGCCAAGATTAAATTCTTCACCATCAGCAATGAGCGCAAGAGTGTGTCCACACTTGGCAGTCTTAACTCTGCTCTGTATGTTTTTGGCAGCTGTTACTAGTTTCATGCTTTGGTTTGGTTAATAGTTTTACAGAACTCTCTGCCGTTACGTGTGTGTGCTTGCGCCTGTATGCTGCGCTTTGTATTGCGACTGCTCTGAAGTGGACAAAGAAAATTGAATGTGGGAAAAGGAAAGCCAGACCACACCGTTGTCCATTGTACACCACATCAACACCAAATTCTTTGTCTTTCTTGCTGGGCAGTCCTTAGTGTGAGGAATTTATCCTCTTGAATATGATTAGTCATAGAAACAGCTAGTTTGCAGTCGTAAAGAAGACAGATTGGGAATGCAAATTCATGGTTTTGCATCACTTTTTTCTAGTTCATTGATTTAATTTCTTTTGGCTTGAACAGAGACATTTAACAACGTACCCATATCGCTGCACACTGGCAGACTTTCAGATAGAGAAAAAGATTGGACGAGGACAATTCAGTGAAGTTTACAAAGCAACTTGTCTTCTGGACAGAAAACCTGTGGCATTAAAGAAAGTTCAGGTGAGCATTTAAGGTCAAAGTCTTACTATGTAGCATGTAGAATGGAAATGTTTTTAAGTGTCTACACGGATTACTTTGAGTCAGATATCTCTTTCAGCATTCTTTTTTCAGCAGTAATAATGCAATAAAATGCTTTATGTACATAAGAATTTAAGGTTTGAGAGCAGTGGATGATCTGGTTTGATAATTTTACATCAAAATAAACCCAACACTCTGATTTCTTATTTTACTCAGTTGGGTTTTAGAGGGTGCTTGTTTTGTTTTTTTTGCTTTATTATTTCAAGAAAATGAATAAAGAATAATGCTTCTGAAGGTCTCAAAGGAGTTTTACAAATACTGATTAAATCAGGTTAGTTGCATGGTGCTCAGCTTACATCTGGGTGTAAGAGGCCAAGTGGCCCCACTGCACTCCTGCATGCCCCTTGGTTGTATCCTCTGTAGCTATCTTCTCCATATAGCCCCTATAATCCTGTGTATGGGACCCTATTTCCATTTTGAGCAGTCTATTTGCACTGCATGGTCTTTATTCCTCATCATCTTGGAGTGGGGCTGTTTCTAAATCAGAGTTATGTAGCAGGAGTGCAGTTTTGTATTTAAATTTTGCTTTTTACTTCATAAAAAGGGGTTTGCTAAATTATAATTAAATGTGTGTGAAAGAACGAGACCCTAATGGCCGTAGTCATACAGCTAGGAGACTGCCATCGCGACACAGATGAATCACGAAAACACAAAAGCACTAAAGAGAAGAATGCCAGTGCTTGCTGATGGAGTTTTAGAAGAATTTCTGAAAAACTTGATGCAAGCAGTATAGATTTGTAACGTCCTTTTAAAGTATTGTGCAGTGTTCAGAACAGCATTTTGTTTGAAGAAATTTGGCTTCAATCCTTCAGCAGGTCCTTCAAACTATTGTTTCTAATGACTTTCTGATTATTACAGAATGACCATTAATGCTCAATATCATTGTTAATTATTACAGAGAAATCAGTGGAAGCTATAAACTCTCTGTTTAAGAGAGTAGCATTTTATCTTGTATTTACCATGTGAAATTAATAGCAACTAAACTAACTATGTTTTGAAAATCATGACAGCAAATTCACAAACTAGTATCTCTATTTTTCATGCTGTTTAGAATATTGCCTGCAGGTTCTAAGATTAGTTTTACCCTACCACTAGCCCTTCAGTGGTTTCAGAATAAAGAAAACACTGATCTTCCTTTGATTTGGGGATTGTGTGTATACTCATTACAGTAGAGGATATACAAATGGGGGAGGAAAGACCAATTTCTTGTTAAAACATAAAATTCTCTTTTTGTTGTTTCATTTTCATATGTTTTTGTTTTTGAAGATTTTTGAAATGATGGATGCCAAGGCTAGGCAAGATTGCATTAAAGAAATTGACCTCTTGAAGGTAAGAATTTTTGCGACGACTTTTCCATTTTTGCTTTGAGAAAAAAATTGGTTTCAGGTTGGCAACAGTCATTTGCATTTGCAAAATGTTGGTAGAAGATACATATGCATTGCACTTTAAATACCTATTTTGAGTGAATGCAGAAGATTCTAGAAGGCTAAAATCGTTTGCATAGTCAAATTTAATTCTAAAATATTAATTCATTTTGTAAATGTGATTTTAGGTATTTCTATTTAGATTGTCAACTTACATCATGCAGTTGTAGACAAAGCTTGAGGTTGCTAGACTGTAGTGAAGGCATACAGGATAAACATGAAGATAGCAGTTTGTGTGAACATGATCCACTTGCTTAACAGTCATGGAGAAAAATAATGACAACATTAACATTCAAAAAGAGAATTTGTGATATTTTTGGATTCTAGGTAATCTAATCAGTTTTGTCTTGAACTCTAGTTATGGAAGATGTTGTAAACTTGCACTGGATTTATTCAGAGAAGAATGTGCAAATTTACTAGAATTGGAGGAAACTGAAAATGAAATGCCCACGATGACAGGAGCCTCTGGAAGGTCAGCTCCCATCCACCTGTGTGGAGTAACCAGAGGCAACTTACCTTCCTGAGTAAAGCTCGCCAAGAAGCCGGATATCAAACCAGGGTTACCATAGTGGCTGCGCTGTGAAAGCAAATACGATCCACTGAGCTACACAGGGCTTCCCTAGCCCCTGCTGAAGTCGTTTAATTATATCTTACTCTTCCCACTCTAATACTATCACCAAAGCTGTCTACTGTTTGGCAGTATTGGGAGCCTGATTCAGCTCCTTTTGAAGCCAAAAGCTGTTGCATATGTCTCTTGAGACAGTGTATTTAAGTTGAAAACCTCTGTTTGTCTGAAATTAAGCAGGATCTATGCATATTTTGAAGTCTTGGGTGGATGTCTTCCAAGCAGAGTAGCATGTTTGCCATGCTTACAGCTGCTTGTTTGTGGGGTTTTTGTTTTTGTTTTTAATAGTAGCTGGAGCTCTCTGGAGGGAGTGCGTTTCCCTTATACCAGCAGTGCAGTTCTGCTTTGAAAAATACTGGTTGACAAAGTTGGATTGTTTTGCACAATGTTTTATAGAAAACTAGAAAACATTCCGGTAAATCCATTTAGATGGAGGTGAAGGGAGAAAAAAGCAGGAATAGTTGCTGGCAGTCTGCAGAAACGTACTGATATGCTGTTTATTATGCAAAACATTACTGTGCTGGTAGTTTAATTGTTGAATGTCCACAGATCTTTCTACTTGGACAGTTGTGTAGCACCATCCAAGGAATCTGAAGTTTGAGTACGTTAAACAGTTTGATTAATCCTCTCGATTTAGAGATGCAGAGGATATATTTCTTAATACTGCCTGTAGTGCATTTCCTTCAAATGACTACTAGTTTTCAACTCAGAGTCAACAAGATCCATTGAATTTTATCCAAGATGCGTGTAGCTCAGCTTCTGAGAGGATCAGCAGATAATAAGTAAAAAGTAATCACAGCTGAAGTTACCAGTTTTGGAGCCGTTGCCAATGGCGCTGTTCCGGTCAGCGTGTTTGCTGACCTGGCGCAGGCTCTTCCCGCAGGCAGCCGGGCAGAGTTGCTCAGGGTTCGCGTGCGGGCAGGGGAGGGCTGGCGCGTCAGCATCAGCAGCTGGACTGCACGTCACTCCGTGCCCCAAGACAAATAACTGGCCAGGTCGATGTATCCGCAGCTCATCTTTTGCTAACTGATCGCTCCCACGCTGCCTGTTCGCGCAGCTTCATAGAAATAACCGGAGGTCTGTGGGTGTGCTGGCACAGTCATGGAAAGTCACGTTTCAAAACTTTAGAGCTGCTTCATCAGAGTAGGACACGGGTCCCTTCTCCGGGCTGGGCAGTAGATGTTACCGTCTGTGCGGCGTGGGGCAGAATGGTCCGTGCCTGCCTGGAAGTCGGAAAAAGTTTTTAAAGTGAGACTTGTGTTCTCGCTGCAGAACATGCATGATCTCCAGCCTGGCTTTTGATAAAATTTCATGAGGTTTCCTGTTCTGTTGTGAGCTTTTTACATTTTGGGTTTCCTTTAGAATAAATAGTGTGTGTGCAGCTTCAGGAAAGTAGGACAAGTGTATTTTTTGCAAATGAAGGACTTATTCTCAATAATTTTAAATTCAGCATTTTTAGTGTCATTATATTAAGAGATAAAATGCATTTAACTTCCTAAGTTTCTCAATTAAGACAGTTGTTCTTGCATCTAGAAAGTGTAATGTGTGACCCGATTCAGCGCAGTATTGCAGAGTCTGTTTAAGTCTTGGTCAACTTTTCTCCATCACTGTTGATGTGAAGTACATGTCTGCCTGCGATTGTCTAGTGTCTGGCCATGTAATAAGGGATGTTCATATTTTTAAAACTTTCGTGCTGCTTTTAAATTCTGGTGTCTAGTACGAAGTATTTATAGACTATTACTAAAACAACCTGCTGTAAGAGCTTTTCTTTCTTGGTGGTTTTTATTTTTAATGTAGACCAGTGAGGAATTTGTGAAGGAATTGCATAGACTTGCCATAGTCCATCCCCGTCAAAATAATACTTTGTCTTTTTGATCAAAGACTTCTGTGTGACCATGGAAACAAAGAGTGGTTTTGTGATCTGTAAATGAGTTATAATTATTCAAAATTGAACAGAAGCCAGACAACACTGCATATTGCTTTGTGTGATTCTGGCTGAAAGGTTTACCTAAAGCAGCTCGATAATGTGGCTGTAATCAGCATTTGGGCTGCCAGCACCCACACTCGCTCATTTAGAGGTGGCTTACCCTTCCACATGCCTCTTGCTGACAGCGCTGCTGTGCATACACATGAGGCATTAACTGCCATCATACTTTTAGGATGCATTAAAGAAATAGGAAATGTCATTAACCCAACATAAAGTGTTGGTAATGTTCTGTGCATTTGTGAGAATGAATACACTTTCCTTCTGACAAAAGAAAATTCAGGTAGCCTTTTCTATGCCACGCGAACATACAATAGTTAGTTATTAAAAAAAACCCTCAGAGTCAATGTATTTATTTAAAAGAAATTGACAAAAGGAGGTGTGGAGGATGGAAGCTTGGCTTATCCAGAGTGGTCTACCTGGCTATTCTGGGAAAACAGAGTCCAAAGGTCAGTGCATTCACCCCCCTAAAGGTCGTGGCAGTCTCCTGTGTTTTGCGCCAGAGAAGAGCCCGGTAAGGCTCCGTCTAGAGCGCTCGTCCCTCTGCGCCGCTTGGGCAGAGGGTGGCGTCGGCTTCCGCTGCTGGAGGAGGCGTCCGTGGAGGTCTGCTGCGCGGCTTTCCATTTTACACAACTGCGCCGTCATAGACGAAGCGTTGCTCTTTAGATCTAAAGAGTTTCCACATCGCTACAAACCGTCAGTAAAAAGTGTGTACAGTCTCACAAAAAAGATACTTTAATTCTTTATATCGGTTAAGCATAAGGGTCTGAGCAAGTTGGGCTTCGTTATACACGATAAACTAGCAAAGGCTGGGCTGCAGGGCAGGAGGGGTGTTTGTGTCGTAGCTCTCGCGGCGGTGCGCGGGCTCCGTTCCCTCTTACAGCTCTGGTATTTGGTCGTTGCGTTTTCTTGGCGCGTGGTGCTGAGCACCTTAGAGAAAGCCTTGCTGCTTGAGCTCCCCCAGGCTGCCTTGTGGAACTCAGGAGAGGGTTCCCCTCACAGCGTCCTGAAGAGGACCGAACACATCTCTTGCATCATAGGCTTACCTCTACCCGCAAGAGCAGCCTGCAGCACCCAGGCGTCGGGTCCGCCCTGAGAGGTGGTGCGTGGTGATGGGGGAAGGCACCCTGATGTGCCTCAGGTCTCGGGGCCTATCCTGCTCGTCGTTTTGGTGCTTTTTTTCACCAGAAGTTGATCTTTGGTCGGTGTACCTGACGGCAGACATTTAAAAGAAATGTCAGCGGAGGTGGCGGGCTATGATATTTATTTATTTATTTATCGGCGGGGGGGGGGGGCGCGCCCCGGGGGGCCGGCGGCGAGCCGGGCCGGCGGCTCCCGCCGAGGCGTTGCGAAGGAGAAGCTATCCCCTCGTGCGCCTGCGGAGAGGAGGGATTAGCGTCATGGATCACAACAGTGTTTCTTTTGGCTTTGTAACCTCTGGAATAGACAGCTTGAGTCACAGCTGTTTAGTAGATGAAATGCTCACTTCAGTAGTTTCTAAATTTACTGCATTTTGAAGAGCTCAAGACAAAGATAATCTAAAGCAAAATGAGCAAGAGAGTGAACAGAGAGATCTAGATATTACGTTACCTTCTAAGCAATTACAGTTTTCCACATTAAGAAATTCAGACATAAAATATTACAACAGAAATTTTAATTTGTTGAGCCTGTTTCCTAATTTAGTCCTGTGAGTAAAGTGTAACAGTATGAGAAGATGCAATTTTTAAAGAAACATGGGGGGGGGGGGGGGGGGGGGAAAAGC